>NC_056610.1:16526819-16826819 GCF_018340385.1 Cyprinus carpio
CAAAAACATCTCACCCAAAAATGTCAAATCGGTCATTATTTACTCTTTCTTTGCTTCAAACCTGTATTTTGCTATATTGTGGTGAAATCTTTTACACAGGTCTTTTCCATACAAGTTTGCAGTGACCACAGCTGTTAAGTTCCAAAAATGACAAAATGAACCCACCAAAGTTGTACGTTAGTTGTTTGCTATATTCCAAAATTATACTAGCTATGTTTCCATTTTAATGCACATTTTGGAATATCGCATTAAAAAATCCACTGGACTGAAAAGCCAAGATGCACATACATATGCGCAAAATTGAGTAGGACAAACTTTTTATCCGAGTCCACATAAACTACAATGGAAACATATTTACCGAATAAATCCCACCTTGCGCATCAAAAAATGTCATGTGACTTTGCACGATGGGATGGGATAACTTGACTAACCAGTGGACCGATCTCACTGAACAGCATCTGAAATGTTGTTTTGTTTGTTCTGAAATGCGTGAGCAGAGCCTAGCCAAAGTATTTCTGTATTATTGTCTTAAACGACAGTGTTCCAAAACCGCAGAAATCCACCTCCGAATGACTGCATTCATTGCATTTCGCCTGCTCACTCTAAAGCTCCAGTAATTCATCATATATGAAAATTATTATATTAAATGGTTACTCCTACTTTTCTTAGTAATATATAGTGCCATTTTATCAGAAAGTGACGATTTTGTTCTTTTTGACTTGTTGAATGGAATCTGTGCTTTATACGCAAATGTTTTATGTGATATTCCAGTTTTTTGCACAAGTTAATTTTGAATCTTTGGATGGAAAAAAAGCTATTGAGTTAGCGAGCTAAACTTGAGAACCAGATAAGTGCATGAATTCTTTTGAGCTAGAATTCAAGAATCAGACTGATTCATTCACAAATAAGAGTTCACCTCACTGACTCTTCATTTTTCGTTCTTTTTTTTTTGGGGCTTCTTTTGTCATTTTTGGAGATTAACAACCAGGGTCACTTTGACTTGTAAGAAAAAGATCTGCATAAAAACAATTTTCTTTTGATACAGAGGATAGGTATGGAGCGACATGAGAATGAGTAAACGACCAACCTATTACTTTAACTATGAGCTGGATCGGTACCTATTTTGTTTGAGTCGGAGTGCTCCATATTAGCTGGACAGTTTTTCCCTTTGCGAGTCTTTCCCCCTACTTTAGAGGCTGAGCTTGTTCCATTTTTCAGCACACTTTTTCCCACTCCAGGCAATGCATCTTTCTTCTGGTGAAGTACAATATGTGTTGAACAAAATTAAAAAAAGAACATTTTGTCTTTCAACAACATATGCATATTTGTAATTTAGATTAATGGCTATTTAAGCAAAGCAAAAATTTCACTGGAAATCTAATTGTCTTTAAACCCATCACTAGCTCATAGTAGTAATGCCATCATCTCTCAACAAGCTCTTTCACTGGGCTTAGACTCACGCAGCTCATTTGCACAGTAGACCGCTCGTCACTAGGCTACTCCCACAATAATCACATGTGAACTATTTTAATTTCCCTCTAGAATTTCCCAAAAAATGTTCCATTGTGTAGCTGAATTGTTTGAACTCGGTTTCAGACAAAGCAGAACCACAAGACTTAAGCATCATGTTGACATTAAACTAGTATGATTGAATTTGCTAAATTTGCAGTTATGACCATATACCTGTTTTCATGGATAAACCACCAACAGGAATTACATGGGAAACTCATAATCAGAATAACTCCACAAGCACTTAAAAACAGAATCATTTAAACTCTTGTAATTAACAGAAGATAAGCTTCCCATTTCTGTTTTACAGTCCTCTAGCAATGTCTTGGTGACTCTAAGAGCAAACTGACTGACAAATTAAAATGACCGACTGTGGTACGAGATTCTGTCAATACAGGCTAACTTATTTTTAATAATCTGTTATAGCAAAGGTGGCTAAATTTTGGGTCTGGAACTGAGGATCAGTAGCGATCATGGGCGAAAAGTAAATGTATATTTTAATAAACCTAATTCACTACTCTCTACATATATATATATATATATATCCGTAAAGCCGGTTCTGCAATCAGCTGTAAATCTCTACACCTGCGTGCTTTCACATGGAGCAGCATTTACTACACAGAGCCGTTGTTCACTGACAAACTGCGCAAAACTATGATCATATTTTGCATATGTTTTGCGCAGCTTGTCAGTGAACAACGGCTCTGTGTAGTAAATGCAGCTCCAATTTGTGTCTCATTCAGCTCGTCTGCTGTTTCGTTCAGATATAAAGTCAGACCATTCTGCTTTTGCTTAAAATTTCAAAATTATACAGTCTAATTTAGGTTGAAACCTGCTCATGCTGCATGTATGCTGCATCTTTGTTTGGATCATAAATAAAATGCAGTGGTTGCCTCTAATTTTAAAAAGAATGAGCACAGACAAAGCTTGTTCATATTAAAAGATTTATTTTATTTGTGTAACTTGTTTGATTTGAAGTTTGTTTTAAAATTTCAATTTAGTTTCGTTATATTTCAATTTCACAAAGAAATGTGCAGCAATAGCCTAATAAAAGGACACCTTTTCCTATACTGTTTAATGTCTTCAATCTCATTTTGTTAAAAAAAATTGTGAGAAAATCGAATCGTGAAATCAAAATCGCGCATCGAATCGTGAGTTGAGTGAATCTTTACATCCCTATTTTAAACTTGCTTTTTTTTTCTTATATTATTATTTTTTCATATATTTCCTTGTGCCATTTAAATCACTAATGCTGTGATATCAGATTTTGGTCATACTCCCACACTTAGACTGAATTAAGGAAAATTTTAATATAATCAATCATGGCTTATGCTATTAATGCCGATCTATTACAAAGACCATAATAAAAATGAACCACAAAATGTTAAACAAAGCTTACCTTTTTATGGGAGGGGTCTTTCTTGATTGATAGACTGTTTTTATCTTTTTGCTTCTTAGTTACGGTCTTTTTTTGCATTTCAGAAGGTACCTTCTCCTTGGCATGCTTTTTCAGGTTCTTCTGTTTGGTGGCGGACACTTTTCCTATGGAAGGTATCTCCTCTTTGGCTCCATTCATTTTTGCCTCTCCTTCTGCTTCTGTGGTCTGGCTCTGAAGGAGGGTTAAGGCTATCCCTTCTACCTTAACATGAGAAGAAAGCTTCCTCTCTGATGCCTTCTCCTCTTTTGCTGTCTCACCCTCTAACTGTTGAGCCAATTTCCTTTCCTTACATTCTCCTTTAACACTGGGAGCACTCCTTTTACTAGGGGTACTAGATTTCATTTTCTGTCTACCATCAGATGCTTGATTTTCTGTCTGTTTTGCCAGTTTCTCTCGTCCCTTTTCCTTGGGCACAGGAACAGTCGTGGTCTCTGGTCTGCTTAGAGCTGCTATGGCATCCGTTTGAGGAGAGGTTCTGTCTGACTTGATGACCTGTCCTTCTATGGCCCTGAACGGGGGAGAACCAGCGGTAAGGGTCTGCTGCAAAGTGGACTCCTGACACCTGTTCTGCACGCTGGCTACCTCAGGCCTCTTGGATCCCACAGAAGACAGATTACAGTAGTTCTCACCAGTAAGCGCAGTGGTCTCGAGAGTTTTCAGCTTCACTATTGACTCAAGGTTAGACAGGGGGGATTTGGCCTTCTCCCACTTTTCATCCTCTACTTTAGTTGGGCTTAAGTGTGAATTATGGAACAGGGCTCTCTCAAAACTGAGGGTGCTCTTCGTCTTTGCGGCTTGAGTCAGACTTGGTTTCTTCTGCAGGGATGTTCCTTGGGAAAGAACACAAGGTGGCTGCCACAAGGATTTAACTGGAGGTGTAAACAGGGTGCCTCCCTTTCCACAAACAGATTTCTGGTGGGGCTGTGAATTTGCTGTAGCACATAATTGGGTGGATAAAAAACCTTGGTGAGTACCTGTCGAGAGCTTTCCACCTTTATTATGCTGGGCACCTTTAACAGCAAATGGCGCTTTCCTCTCTCTGCAGACCGGCTGCTCTCCTTGGTCAATGATGGAGATGGTTTCCTGTTTGGCAAATGTCTGAATATCTTCAACAAAAGCAGCACTTTTTCCATCTTTGCTACGTAAAGTAGATGCTAGAATTGGGCTTGCCACACCTACATATGTACCAGGGAGATTATTCAAGGAACCAGGAGATGAGCCTTTGGCCCAGGATGCGTTGGGTTCCAAAGCATGGTGATTAGTTAGTTTTGAAGATGGTTTCTGAGTTGCACCATTTCTTTGGGTGTCATATGTACTGGATGATCCAAAGGAAGCAGAATGAACCTTTTTTGGGACAGCCACATTTTTCTGATGAGACTCAGCAGAATGATGTTCTGTGGTCACCAATGGGCTGTTCTGAGTATCTTTAATGCTTTTTTGTCGCTTGGACTTTGCAGACAGATCAAGGGGCACGTCCCTTGACTCAACAGGGCAGGAAACATTGTGCTCCTCTGGAGGGGACAGAGTTTTTGGTTTCAGATATGCCAATGAGGTTTTTTCGGTACCTCGGTACGTCAAACCTTTTTCTACAAGGCTAAGCAGCCGACTTTGAGTGGTGATATTCGCAAGAGCTGGGCTGCAGCAGATGGCAGCAGTGGGAGATATGGTGTAACGGGTTGGTGGAGCCGAGCCCTGTGTGGCTTGCTGTACTGGAAGGCCTAAAGCTGGGGCTGATACAGAAGACATTGTGGCTTTATGCTCAGCTCCACCTGGAAAGCCCTTGGACAAAGAGTCACACCTGACTTTGGAACCTGAAGACTGAGGCTTCTTCTCAGCACCAGGTCCTCTCCCTACAGAAAAGTGATACGGGTATGTTTTGAGCATAGGTGTCGCACTCGAACAAGAGCTTTGTGCTGTGCAGTCCTTTTGAAACTGGCTAGCAGTGGCTTCTCTCAGTGCTGCAATCTGACCTAACCCTGGTGGCAATGTGATCTTACAGAGAGGAGAAGAAAAATTGGAGGGGGGAAGGAAAGCAACAGGCTGGCCAGGTTTAAACAGCGTGGAGCACTGGAACCCCAAAGGAACGCTTATCACAGGCTGGGTTGGTGCTGGTGCATTAGTCTTCTTGTTTAGGTTTATATTAGAGTGAACAGAGTTCACAGGGTCCTCTGCGGTGACCTTTTTACCACAAGGCCACTGGTGAGTGGAATAGATGCCAGCACTGTCAGTCTTGCTTTTGGAAACCTCAGTCTGATCAGCCAACGGTGTGTTCATGGGATCAGTGCTGAACACATTGCTGTGAGGTTGGGAGGGGGGACCTGGGGGACAATGATTTGAATTGCTGGCTTCTGAGCAGACGTCGGGTATTTTGCAGTCTGTGGTTGCCCTCAGCTTGTTCTGCTGACTTTGAGGTATGTCACCTCTAAGTTCAAGAGGCAGTGTCTGCTGTGGATTCCCCACCATGCTCTCAGACACCTGGGTAGGGGCACTGCTCTCTCTGCTCACCGTCCCTCCATCTCCTACATTCATTGGTGAGGGATCCACCTGATCAAAAAAAAAACTGAGTTAAGTTTGACTAAGGGGGGAAAAATAAAAAGATCATGAAAGAGGTGGGACTATAACAACTAAATATATGTTACCTGCATAGGCGTTTTCTCAACACATTACTCAGTGTGTGTGGACAAGTGACTTTTTATAGGCTTCTCCTCTGGTTAGTGTACAGTTCTGTAGTGGAAATAGATAATTTTCAGCTTAAAAATTAAAAATTTAGCATACAGAATTATTTCCAACAAAAAGTCGGAACATTAAAATTAGACTTTTAAATGTTTAAAAGCCTTAAATCATTCATTAAACAGAACATACCTAAGCTATGATGTTGATTTTTCACTCATTTTCATTTAATAATTTTTTCTTTAATATACTAATAATTGATTGCAGAAGATAAATGTTGTTTAGTTCAGCCAAGGTCAACTCAGACCTCATTAATTAAATTAAATGTAAAATACAGATTGCCGTCTACATTACACACTGCAAAGAGGCATTTGAACTAAGAGACAACTGAAATCTTGTTAGCGCATTCCTTAAATCGGTTCAGTTGATCAGCATTCACCTGATATTCTTACAACTGATAATTCCTATTAATAGTGCAGAACTACATGAATCATGCACATTAATTAAAAAAATTTCAAAATTATTTTGAGTGATATAAAATATTTTGTCACCAAATTAGGGTTTTCAAAAGTCCTTTCCATTTGTCAGAAAAACAATGCAACTGACTTGACTCAAAATGACAAAAATGAACACTTCTAGAATTTTAACAAAATATGGACATTCACAAGCTTTTATTATGATCAATGAGAATGTTTGCAAGTTTTATGTCTCTATCCCTGTAATCTGCCAAATTGACACTATAAACATGATGCCACAACATCACTTCTCTTGCTACAGCCAGTGATATGAGACAGGCTGGAAACTTCCTGTGAGTAACAGAGGTTTCCTTAGTCAAGATGTCACAATTTCCTTCAGACCACAGCTTGAGTTGGAATAGATATTATACTTACAGTGTTCAGATTTAAATAACAGATTTTAAAAGAATACAATGATCTGCTGCTCCATATTCCAGCGATTTACATTTTTAATTATACATTTGAAAAAACAAGCTGTCCTCTTCTGCTGTAGGAGAGACTAAATTGTGAAAAGGCTGAGTTTGACCTGTGACTCTCTCTGAGTTCCTAAGTCAATTTCAAGTGTGCAAGGGAGTGCCTAAACACCAAAAACTGAGACAAGCAAAAACCTCAGCCTCCACAGCTGAAGGGACAGTTTTCACTGCAACAACATCCTCTTAACCCACACTGCATGTGACGACAGGGTGGTCAAAGTCTGCATACTCTAATTCCCCCCTTTTTAAAGAAGTAGAGCACCCAATACTGATCAGATCCCAAAACTTCACACAGCGCAATAGAGGGAAATGGTCGAGTGCAAGAGAGGCCACAAATGCCAAGGGTTGAGAATAAAGGATGCAAGACCATACAAAAGTTGATGCTGGTTTTACTGCCTCATTACCTCAGTGGAACAAACTGCAGTAAATCAAGACAACATCAACAGAGCGGGAAAAAACAGAGCAACCATTAATGTGATGCTGGGTCTAACATAGGCGCTTTACTCTTTACTGACATTAGATAAAGGCAAAGCATCTCATGTCCACAGTCACAGAGTGTGCATTACTAAAATGTTTGCTTATAATGAGGTGGTCAAGCTGTGATTTAATCTAATTCCAGTAGCGCTGTGTGTCAGGTCTTGCAAAACTCCTATCAGAGACCAACAGATCAAATCAATAAACAGGCTTTCCACACTTTTTGTCAAATTAATTCCCATGACGTTTACAGTCATGCATTATTAGTGCATAAGGATTTAAATAAAGATTGTGGCGGTAGATTTCCATTTCAAATTAATAGATTTAAATTACCATAATTATTTTTGTACAAATATGACTGTCGATTCTGGTTTTACTACATATAGGCAATGTGATATTAAAACTTAAACTCACTATGTCCACGACTTTTACTCATTTTAATGACTTTGCCATATAGCTGGAAATATCAATTACATTTCCTTTATATTTTCTGGATTTTCATGTTGGTGTAACCCCTGAATACAAAATCAAACCGAATGATCTGAATTCGTATTGAAGTTGCGCACTGTTGGATTCTAGACGAAATCACCCCGATATCTCTCGAGGTTAGGTTGTTAATTTAAAAAGAATGACATGATTAAGACCAGATATTACTTTAGAAAATCAAACTGCATACATAACCATCACAATTAACCAAATCTAAATACCTAACGTTAAGTCTCAAACGCAAACATAAACATCGTAAACTCGTTTCGCATCAGAATGCAGGTGAGCGCATGCAGCTCCACGTTGTCGATACAGGTGACAGCTGTCTTAAAATACGAACGGCTTATCTTTCTGACTTCAAATGAGATTCAACTGATGCACTTAAAGTCTGGCATAACTGAGCCCTATAGGCCTTTAGCGAAAGTCTGATGATTGGAAAGTTTATGATGTGTTATACCCGTGATTATATCTGCTGCTAAAGTTAGAACCGATCAATTTCGTGCAGACATTTTCATCTTCAGGCATCTCAATTATTGAAAACGCAGGATCAGTGGGAGTGGGAGCCCGTGTTTTTCTTCAACCCTCGTTCTTTTGAACGGGGTTACCAGCGCAATGATAAACGGAGTCGAGGAAATTAGCATCGTCTCTCCTCTCTAGACTGGAGCACACTCGCGGTCTCCAGGTCAGTCTGCCGGAGCTCCGCGGCCCGGAGCTCATAAATGCACAAAGGAGGAGGATGCAGAAAAACAGTCGATGACCAGCCGATGTCACGTATCCACAGCAAGCTTAATATCAGGATACAGCATCATCCTAAAACAGAGCAAAATGTTTGTTTCTCCGACCAACCCACTCGCTCGTTCTAGCTGGAGCTACTGAAAAACCGTATCACACAATACCAGAGCCTCTCAGGTGACACGAAACGCCTGCTGAAATGGGAGTCAATGATAAATATCCTCGATGTTCACCCACAAAAACAACCAAATGTAGGTCCCGCGATCGGGGATTAGCCGAAACAGACGTTTTCTTTTGCAGAAAGAACCGAAAGCCTACACGGTCCGTGTGGCCACAATGTAACAGTCAAACTAACCGACGCGTTTACCGAATCCTGTCAAACTATGAAGTGACCGTTGGTTTTTCGCGAAGCGCGAGCCGAGCTATGACGTCTGAATTAGAACTCGAGACAAAATACACGGCCAGAGAAATGTCACGCGCACATTTAGGTTGGATGATATCTCGCTCGCGAGGAAACATCGTACTTTGGCTGTCTCTCTCTCCACGCTGCCCTCGAGGAGTGTTTGGAAACTAATAGGGTCGCCGAGTTTCCCGTACGCTCCTTATTATTACCGTCACTTGTGCTGCGTGACACGCGGGGAGAGCGTTATTTCGTACGGAGCAAGGTGTACGAAACTGAAGGAGCGATTTTCAGATCCCTGCGCAGCGAAGTCTCCCCTCTAACAACTCGGTCTGCATTACTCTGCCACCGTACGACACGAAATGTTTCCATAGCGGTGCAGCTTCAACAACCCAAGTGTTATGACATGCCACAGCCCCAGAACCGACTCCTTCGTCTATGCAACCCCGAATAATTCCAAAAGGCAATTAGCGAGCCAAATAACGATGTCAGATTGTACAAACGTGCACCAACCCGTCTGACCGACATTTGGAAGATGTTCGCGCATCAAGATAACGGCTTTAATCCGGTCTTCCGTTCTTGTCGCTCGCAGTTCACTAATCTCGACGATTTTCGGTGCTGAAAGTCCGGGGGGGTTCGTACCGTATCTCTCTGTCTCTGGTCGGGTGGGAGAGAGAGAGGGGCAGATGGAGCCGAGCTCGTGTGGGAGTTGTAGTGCTCCGACATCCACGCCCTGACCGTGTTCGCCCTGAGAAGGGAGGAGCGAGGATATGGAGTCAATATAATATCACATATATACGCAAAAAAAATAAAGTTTTGCAAAGGAAAATAAAGTTTTGCAAACAAAAATTAAAGTATTGAGGAAAATAATTTTGCTTTTTGCAAACAAAAATAAAGAATTGCAAAAAATAAATGATACCGCGCGCGAAAGCAAAGATTTTGCAATACATATTTTCCATGGTCATATCTACAATTTTACTTGCAACACTGATTTTATTTTGCGCGTCAGTCTAGTTTGAGAGCTTGCGCTGCAGTTTTTCCTGTGCGCTTCATTTTTTCTGCGCGTCTCGCTTTGTGGCGCTGTTTTGACGTGGGGGTGGAGTCAAGGGGCAGGGGCGTGTACAACATGCCTCCCTGGAAGTGACGTCATCGGCTCGAGACGCAGCTCACTGATCCAGGTACTGTCATGATGAGCAGATCCATGCGAGTGGATCGCTTCCTTTTATTCACTAGCATTAAAACATGCATGGTTTTGTTTTATTAACTTTATTAACAAATGTATATGTGTATTAGCAGCATTTGCTCAAGTTAAAGAAGTTGTTACCATGCACATCTGTTGTTTATTTCTCTCGATGTGCACTCTTTTACTGGCATAAAGTTGGCTTGACGTTGGACGTTAGATATTCGCAAATCTAGGGACCGTCTCTAAAGTTACATGCGAAACTACTATACACTTCTCTAACGTCAATAGCATGCAAGGAGAATGACTAACAGTCATGAAAACAACTGTTAACTGTTCATCCAGGTGTCAACTATAATGCACAACCTTTTATATTTTTTGATAATTATTAAAATAAACTGTAAATCATATGTAAAATATTGCTACTTTTCATTACACTTTTTCATTAAAATGCACTTTAGAGGATGAATTTAACAATAACCCTATAATAATAAATACTAGAATTATAAATGAATAATTCGCTAGTTTCATTTGTAAATGAAAACACTAATTTAACAAAGAACGTTAATTAGGTAAGCAATACACGAATTAAAAGGGGAAATAAGCATAATAAATATAAAAAATATAGCCCTATTTAATATAGTATTATTATCAATTATTATATACGGTTAGCCTATATGAATAAATGAATGATGCATTTATATAGCGTTTTATAATGTATTGTTGTACACCCAATTCGCTGTACGATCATGTGGGGGGTCTCTCCTCAACCACCAGCAGTGTGCAGCATCCACTTGGATATATTATATATATATAATGATAAAAATAATAAAAGCCTTATATGCACATATATTACATAAAAAGACACGATCAACGGACTGTGGGATGGATACAAATATTTGATCAATCTCTGGTAATCTCAGGTTGCTATGGTCACGCGGGTTTGTTTATGCTTTAAACTCGTGGCAAAACTAAACCAAAAAGACTTGAGCTTCATTTTTTTTTTATCTTACAATGACAGTCATTTATTAATTTATGCCAGGAGTTATGTAAATGAAAAACGAAGTCGAGATCGATATAAAACTTGAGTCGTAGACCTCTTTAATGATGTACGTTATAGTTTATGAAGTGAATTGCATAATTTTACATTAAAACTAGCAGTAACTCTGAACTAATGTGAACAAAGAACGCTTCTGTGCGCTGGCGTCCTCCCACAGGTTAGATCTTAAACAAACACTGTTAATACACATGCAGTTAACCAAATGAAACAATACACATTTAATGCTATAAAAGTGTGTGACTGGCATAAAGTTGGCTTGACGTTGGACGTTCGATATTCGCAAATCTAGGGACCGTCTCTAAAGTTACATGCGAAACTACTATACACTTCTCTAACGTCAATAGCATGCAAGGAGAATGACTAACAGTCATGAAAACAACTGTTAACTGTTCATCCAGGTGTCGACTATAATGCACACCTTTTATATTTTTTGATAACTATTAAAATAAACTGTAAATCATATGTAAAATATTGCTAATTTTCATTACCGAATGGGCTCAAATGTAAAATATGCCATAATTTGAAGCTCAATAGAATTTGAACAGAATGACTCACTTTCATAAAACATACTATAAAGTGTTCATCTAGGTGTCAACTATAATGCACACCATTCATATTTTTCATAATTATTCAAATAAACTGTAAATCATATGTAAAATATTGCTACTTTTCATTACCGAATGCACTTAAATACAAATTTAAAGCTCAATAGCATTTGAACAGAATTACTCACTTTCATAAAACATACTGTAAAGTGTTCATCTTCGTGTCAACTATAATGCACACCGTTCATATTTTTCATAATTATTCAAATAAACTGTAAATCATATGTAAAATATTGCTATTTTTCATTTGAGCTTTTGAGCTTTAAATTAGTGTTTACGTCCATTTGGTAATGAAAAGTAGCAATATTTTACATATGATTTACAGTTTATTTTAATAATTATCAAAAAACATAAAAGGTGTGCATTATAGTTGACACCTAGATAAACAGCTAACAGTTGTTTTTTATGACTGTTAGTCATTCTCCTTGCATGCTATTGACGTTAGATAAGTGTATAGTAGTTTCGCATGTAACTTTAGAGACGGTCCCTAGATTTGCGAATATCGAACGTCCAACGTCAAGCCAACTTTATGCCAGTAAAAGAGTGCACATCGAGAGAAATAAACAACAGATGTGCATGGTAACAACTTCTTTAACTTGAGCAAACGCTGCTAATACACATATACATTTGTTAATAAAGTTAATAAAACGAAACCATGCATGTTTTAATGCTAGTGAATAAAAGGAAGCGATCCACGCGCATGCATCTGCTCATCATGACAGTACCTGGATCAGTGAGCTGCGTCTCGGGCCGATGACGTCACTTCCAGGGAGGCATGTTGTACACGCCCCTGCCCCTTGACTCCACCCCCACGTCAAAACAGCGTCACAAAGCGAGACGCGCAGAAAAATGAAGCGCACAGGAAAAACTGCAGCGCAAGCTCAAACTAGACTGACACGCAAAATAAAATCAGTGTTGCAAATAAAATTGTAGATATGACCATGGAAAATATGTATTGCAAAATCATTGCTTTCGCGTGGTATCATTTATGTTTTGCAATTCTTTATTTTTGTTTGCAAAAAGCAAAATTATTTTCCTCAATACTTTAATTTTTGTTTGCAAAACTTTATTTTCCTTTGCAAAACTTTATTTTTGTGCGTATATATGTGATATTATATTGACTCCATACGAGGACTGCAGGTCCCAGCATGCACCGCGAGAATCCAGCCGCTCAAGGGGAAAGGGGATCGCAACGGTGCGCTAAACTGCAAACCCTAACCGAGTAACAAAGTGAAAATACACCCTCTGTCTCAATGAAACCGTTGCTCTCGGACCCGGCACGCGAGGGTCGCTGAGTAGCACGTGCGTGTTTGTATCATCTCGCTTTCAAATTCGCACACGTGGGCCGGCACAAAAAGAGTTGAAACAAACATCGCAGCGGAATGAATAAAAACCCTGCTCGGTCTCGAAGTGTTTCGATAGAGCCACGTGACTGATGTCCACTACAGGACAGCCGAGGATCGATTGTCAATAGTAGATCCTCACTGAAGGTGCACACACTGATGGGTCGAGATGTGTATATTTCCAGCCTAAATTAAACAGATTCTCAATATGAGAAGCCCCGACTTCTTTGTTAAAACATGCTGCATAACACAAGAAGATCTTTAACACATGAGCTACATTTAAACAATATCATATAGCCAAATCTGTTTTAAGTGAATGGGAGATCTGCTTAGAAGATTTTGGGATCCTCAGGTGGATTTACCATTTTTAACTTCTCAAAAGCCCACGACTGACCTTCAACTTTGTTTTTTTTTTGTTTTTGCCAGGAGACAGCTAGCATCAGCTGTTGCAAAATATCTCTGGAGCTTCAACAGTGCTGGACTGTTACTAGGTTACTCTTCAGATGATGTTGAGCAAATGTTATTGTTATTTTTTCCTGAAACATCTGTGAATCCATTGAATATCTTAGCAGTTTCCCTCGTTTGAAGTCTAAACCGTGTCGCTTGTAAGAACAAAGAGTGAAAAGTTCTGTTTGATTATTTCATGAAAAAAAAAAAAAACTCAGACATACAAGAACCACCTTGACATAACGTCATTAGAAATAAGTTCATTAGATTTGGTTGAGCTCATTAAAATGGCCTGGCTTCAATTTTTGACATTCAAATAGGACGAATTCAAGATTTATTTCTAATTATTATGATATTCTTTAAAATTCATGCTCTGAAAACAAGAAAACTGATAATAAAAGTTTCCCTTTTAAGTAAAAACACAGGCTCTGTAATGATATAATGATAACATCATTCTCCTGTGTATCTATAAAATCTGTTCTTGTCATATTTCAAAATTAGGTCAATTTAAGATAATTTTTTCTTTTGCTTGTTGTGGTTATCTCAAAATAATCAGTGACTTTTTCAGCAGCGATGCACAAACAATCTGGGGTTATCTTCCTTGTATCAAGACAAGACAATTGGCATGATGATAGCTAAATCAGCTCCATCAGCTGTCCAGTAGCCATTCGCTGGCTTCTTTGATCTTGGATTTAACAAGCAACCCTTAGTTTTCAGCCTCAGACATGTGCATTGTAAGATACACAGTGTGATTCAACCTGTCAGCCAAACACTCTTTATTACAGTCTTTTTCTGCTTTATTGAACATAGTGATATTCACACAATTGCTAATTCACAAATTATAAAATAAAAACTGCACCAAAATCATGCAAACCTGCATGCAAAACCGAAAATATGACTATATATTCCACATTTTGATTTTATATTCCACCAAACAAAACAATAAAATCTTTACAACGCATTAAAGCATCTTTCAAACCACCACAGTCAAATGATGAAACTGACTTATAAAATTCATCACTTGTGGTGTAACTTTTTTTTCTGTTTAAACCCGGTCTTGTCTGTACATCACAATGACCAGTGTTCAGAAACCAATGTATTGTAATGAATATCTAAAGACCAAATCATTGTCACTGTCCCCGTCTCAGTTATTTCTTCAGATGAAGTCTCACAGAGCAGCACAAGATTACACATTGACTCGCAAAGTTACCTCAAGCTGCCATTTGAATGCATTTGGCACCGGAGATTCGCCAAACCATGACATTATGATTGAATGACTGCGTGCAGCCTATAATCCGTTGAAGTTCTGTTCAATTAAGGGACGCTCATACGTTTGATGATTAGCATAAGAATAAACAGACATTTATTCCGACAGAAAAATGCAGCGAATGACACTGCATCATCATTAGACAATAATATCACACAAATTTCCCGTATTGCTCTTCCTGAAACACATCTACGCTAACAGATGTGAATTTTAACATTTTGAGTCGATGACCTATTTTTGTCATAACTGCTCCGATGCAAACTGACTCCATAGACTGCGCTGAGAGCATCACGTCTTCTTATGGCTCTAACAGTTATGTTGCCATAAAAATACAGGGTATTAATTGTGACTGCAACATATGAGTAAGGCAATTATATCAGACAGGCGCAGTCACTGCAACGAGGACTAATTGCATTATTAAAAGCTAAAATATTGTAAACAAGACGAACGTGCCATGCACCGAACGTGCCACACATGCTCCTCTACACGTGAATGCACCATATCTATCTATCTATCTATCTATCTATCTATCTATCTATCTATCTATCTATCAAGCATGAAAGCTGACACATTAACGCGTTAACATTAAGGAAAGGCCTATCGAGAGACACTGAAAAGTTTTACTTGATTAGTCTCAATTTCCAGCCACCGTTAGCTGCTAAACAGGCCTGAGGTGACTACAAATGAGCGTCATCGCTTGGGCAACATTTACAACTTAGTTTCAAAACACAATTAAAAAGAACTTGCACGGGAAATGACAACAGAAAGGCCGTGCAACAGTGCAAACTGGGGTGTCTGACCGGGAAATGCTCCACTGCATGACTGAGGTAATGTCGCAAGGGTGGGAGAGAGCACATGAAGTGGGCAGGTTGAGGGGGATGCAAAAGATATCCAAACTTATTGCACCGTGAACTCACCCGTATTTCTATTTGCGCGATGCATCACTTTTCGTAGGCCTTAACGCACATAATGACATTGGATGTTGTGATCGCGGGCGGTCAGTTTAGGACACAACATTATCCATATATTTTCAAATGTTGCCGCATGTTGTCTTTGCACTGTATTAATCCATCCAACCGTTTCGGATAGTTAGATCTCGTCATGACAGGATGTAAGGACTTTGATGCACTCATGTACAAGTGCAAAGTTTAGAGAGTTGACTGTCGCCCTCCATTGCGTTGTGCAATGCCCCCTTTAATGCCCCCTCGCTCGCCAGTATAGCGCCTTTGTTATTAATCGCATGGAATCGCGCCGCCTTACCTTAACGGCCCCAAACTGTTTTCCTTTGCCTCTGAACTTGACGTATTCATCCAGATGCAGGGGGAAGTGCCTGTGCCTGTTGTTTTCGTTACCGTCCAATAGTATGATTCAGTGGAGGATTTAACACTGTGAATTTTGGGTTTCTCCCCGCGATCTTCCCTCATCGCCGCAGCAGCTGGGGAGGAAAATCGCGCACGCTGGGTCCTAAAGCCGGCCTCTTTCCCACAGGTGACTAGGCTCCGTAGCCGCGTGCACTGGTTACGAGCTACGCTCCTCTGGCTTCCTCCGGAGTGCTGTCTGGTCAGAGCTCCTGCAGACAGGTAAACAGACTTGGCTGTAAGGTTGGACACAATTCATCGGTTGACTAATTTCTAAGATTTTCACATGCATCCATTTATATTTAAAAAAATAAAATACAATCTGATAAAAGGTTTCATGTGTGATCCCTTTGTTTTTTGTTTTGTTTTTTGTTGTTTTGTTTTTTCGTACAATTCTGATCGTCAAATAACTATGTAAGGAGCTGCATTGTGGTTCCAGATGCGATTATGGACTGGGCCAATAGGGCCCCAGACTGCCAGGGGCCTCCAACTGAGCTAGATAAAACTGATAGAGAAGTGAAATAAATTAAGAAATCTGAAACAGAATACTTTATTGCAGTTTTAATGTTGTTGTGGTACCTTGTTGCAATGTTTTATATAGCCTACATTATGTTTTCATATTGTAGGGTAATTGCAGCTTTATTTCTCTTATTTACAGTGTAATTTCTCACTATATTGACATTACATCTCACATCTACAACAAGAGGGAGTTTACAAAGAGATTTGTTTTTAATGGAACTGTATCTGCATCTGTATCTGTATATGTTTAAGATGTTCTTGTATTGATACAAACAGCAGCCGCTATGAAATAGTGCAGTCATTTATTTATAACTAACAATGGCATAGACTTAAGTTCCAGGGGGGAAAAAAGCAATTAGTGACTAATCGTCATTTTTTTTGTGTGTGCATTTGAGACTGCACTATCATAGATTTTTGACTATGCTATAAAATCAGGGTCTTACAGGGAGTGAAACCAAGGAGAAAAGTTTGCACATTACACAGGCCTGTAATTGCAGGGTAATTGCTTATCTTTCAGAAACTGAGAGGCATTAAAGAATTCAAACACTATAGGGGTGTAAACTAAAGAAATTGCCATGATTGAGTGTGTGTGTGTGTGGGGGGGGGCCCTTATCATCAGGTACTTTTCTCCAACTTGATTACACGTCTAATCCATGTTTATGTATTCTCAATGAGGATTCCAACTCCTGTATAAGTTCATTAAAGAAGAGAATGTTGTTTGCTGGTTTTACAACTGCAAAGAACACAATAATACAAAATTGGTTTACTCCGCACATGTGTGCAAAAACATTTTGGATTCATAGCCTCCTTAAAATAGTGTATCTATCTATCTATCTCAGGATTAATCAGTAAGTGAAAGCATCAGTTGACATCAAACCTCAGATATTTTCAGAAGAATTTTTCAATGACATTGTGGGGTTAATATGCAAACAGCTCAATATATTCTCTTCATTACATTGCTTTGGGCAAAATGGGTGCATAAAGCTTGATGCACTTTTTAATTAAAATCACATCACTGTTTCTCATTTTACCATAAGTATTCTTGTGAAAGCTTTTAGACTTCTGTTATTTTGGCTGCTTTATGTCAAATAAGAGTTTATGTTTTTAGAGTTTGACAAAGGTTTTTTTTTTGTGATCAACTTTTTTTTATTATTTAATTCATCAAAACAGCATCCATTCAAACAAACAAAACAGGGAAGGGGGAGCAACAGACATATCAATATTTTTACAATCTGAAAAAAAAAGAAAAACTTTTTATGGTACTTCCTTTATATAATCCAAACACTTGGATGGATGGATGATGGATGGATGGTATGGCCTTGTTATGGATAGATAGATAGATAGATAGATAGATAGATAGATAGATAGATAGATAGATAGATAGATAGATAGATAGATAGATCTAGCTAGCACAGGCCTAACAACGTGTTTTATTTATTTAATTTCACATAATGCCCTTTAAATCTATTTTATGGTTATTTATTTTATGGGTGGATTGAGCGTTTTGTACGTTACAAATAAAAATATTATTAAGTAAAACAAGAAACATTTACAATTTAATGCAATTTATACAACAAAATTGTCTTCTGCTTTGGACAGACTCAGGATGACTTTGGTTCCCACAGAACGCCTGGCGCTCTGACCCCGCGCTGAATGAACTGAGACGCACAAGCAAGTAACCAACGATAGCAAGTGACCAATTGTGAAATGATAAGAAAACAGATCCAACCTCAGCAACACGTCCAAACAAAGACTCTTATGCTTTGTGAAATTCGAGATGGTGGCTTAATTCATTGGTGGTTTTGTTAGTGGTGTGTTTTGTATCGTTCACACAAACCAAACGAAACAAGCGGTTCCATAGTGTAGTGGTTATCACGTCTGCTTTACACGCAGAAGGTCCTGGGTTCGAGCCCCAGTGGAACCAAGCGTTTTTCGCGTCACAGTTGTAGAGATTTGGTACATTCAACGACGTCGTGGCATCTGAAGGATCGTAGCGTTTCCTGGTGAACTGGTTTCAATTAACCATGTAGCTACGCGTTCTGTGTCTGTGACGCTAATTCTATGCAGATAGCTATGAAAAAAGAACTCTGCGTGGTATAAATAAATAATATTTGTATAATTTGGTGGAAAAATGAGGCAGATTGCAACGTCATTAGCTAAACTGTAACTACAATCATTTGGTTAATGACTGTGACAAGCAACTAGCGGAGTGCTAGCGTGAAGTCAAATATAGTGTTTGTGCGACCCCTACTGTTAACTGTAATGCGGACCCAGCATCACGCATCTCTGCTTGACTGCTGTTCCAACTCACATTCACTCACCAATTAAAGTAGACTTTAGCAGAATTCATCATTGCCCAGATGTATAAGAACTTATCGGTCACATAGTGCTGCAATGCCAAGATCAAGTTGATAGGAAAAGCACAAACTAGGCTATATATTTAATGCAATTTAACATTGTTTGGATAAAAGTATCCAACAAAACATATATTTGAATTTTCAACAGAACAGAGACAAAACGTTTTTAACTACTTTAAAGTACTATTGTGTACCTTTAATGTACTAATATGTACTATTTAGGGGTAAATAAGGTACAAAGATGTATCTTTTTGATTCCTGGTAACACTTCTAAAATATGTTATCAGCTGGAGATCTCTATAAAATTATAACTGGGGCTGAAATAAAAGGAAATTCAAAGGTGGTGTATCAAGAGTTCTTTTATAAACATTCTCTTACATTTAATACATTTCTGGATACAGTTTCCTTTGACCAGTTTTAGTAATGGCATAACATGAACATGAAACTGATATTCAATATTTTGATTCAATATCTTTGGGTTTGTTGATATGACATCCTAGTATGTGCTTTCATTTATAGGCTAAATCTGAAGCTTCCTATATGTACCATGACAGTTTCCACTCAAATCAAATGGCAACTTACAAAAACATTTCTGGCAATTGTGGACAGAATATGTTTAGTTCCAGACCTCTTTTATCCCAATAAAATGAACTAGAACACTATTTAAAATAATCAATATCACTTTTGGAAAGATGTTGCTCTAATCCACATTTGTAAGCATTACTGCGATGTTGTGATAAATTTGTTTATAGTATCAAATTTTCACTCTCCATAATAATGAGCAAAATAATTGCTGAACAATGAAGAATTTTCTGCTTTTCATTTGTGGTTTATAGACAAAAAAAAGGGTTGAAATTGTCCTAACTAAACAGATTTACAGAAAACTGATAAATATAGCTTATCATGTCTTTGCAATTTCTCATTTTCAAATCAGGATTGGAGCTGTCCAAGGTTCTGAAGGAATATATTACATGATTTACAGCACTAGTAAATAACAAACAAAACAATTAACAAGTTCTTGATGAATATATGTGTAATAAGTTAAAATATCTTAACATAAAAAAAAATATTGGTCCTGCTGTGAACTGACAAAACAAAAGACTGACAATGATGTTACTCAGATGCTTAAGTCAATTTACAGTATACTGCAAGAACAAGTCCAAATCCATGTGGTCGCAACACTAAATGCATGTAGTGAGATCCCTTTATATTATTTTTTTTTATTTTACAAACAATATTTTATGAAAGAAAGTTCTTAATCATTGTCAGATAGACTCACTACTGCAGTAACCAGTGATGCCAAAACTCATCAGATCTTTGGAAGGACAAGATCGCACATACAATAATAAATGGAAATTTAGTTCCAAACCCATTTTCCACATTCCTTTTGTGGAACAAAATACAAGATTTTCATATTTATTTATTTACTTTTATTATCATTATTATCATTATTAGTAGTAGTATTTTTGAGAAATGCTCATGCTGTTATTTCAGTATAGTGAAAGTGAATAGGGACCAGAGGCTGTCAGAATGCAAGAAGGGCACAGAAGTATGAAAGTATTATAAAAAGAGTCTGACTCAAGTCTTCTAAAGTCATACAATAGCTTTGAACAATAGCTTTGAATTGAAAATCTGTGTGTTTTGTATAGTGTTCAATAAAAGAAGACCTTTCAGTATTCATAAAATGTCTAGATAGGTAAATTATTTTTATTTTTGAGTGATGCATTCCTTTTAAATTATTTAAAATAAAATGTTGAAATAATTGAATCAAATGCAGCTAAAAAGACACAAATCAAGACATGTGCGACATGTGAAAAATATTTCTTAATCTGCATGGAGAAAAATCCTGAACTTTACTTAATTAAAGTACATTTTAATTTGTAATTATAATTAATATTTAGGGCCCGAGCACCGATGGTGTGAGGACCCTCTTGTATCTGCTTCGTTTATTATTATTATTATTATTCTTCTTCTTCTTCTTCTTCTTCTTCTTCTTCTCCAAAATGAATCACATTTTTGAGGGCCTAAACATGCTCGAAAAGTCCTGAAACTTTGCACACGCGTCAGACCTGGTGAAAATTTACGGATGAAATAGGTTTCAGAAGAGGGTGTGGCAAAATGGCTCGACAGCGCCACCTATCGTAAAAAAATCAACAGCCCTCGAGCTGTGTTTAACGTACATGCACGAAAATTGGCACACATATGTAAAGCATCAGTACCTACAAAAAAGACTCTTGGAGCAATATCCGAAACCCAACAGGAAGTCGGTTATTTTTAATTTTATGAGCAAATTTTGCATCATTTTTGTCATTTGCATGCCTTGTACTTTAACGAACTCCTCCTAGAGATTTATTCAGATCACGACCAAATTTGGTATGCCTAATCTAAAGGCCTTTGCGATGTTAAATTGCGAAGATCTTGAGTTTTCGTTGAAGGGCGTGTCCGTGGCGGCCTGACGAATTTCGATGATTCGCCATGAAAAATGAAGTTGCTATAACTCAGACATACAATGTCCAATCTGCCACAAACTTCACATGTTTGATAAGACTCCTGACCTGAACAGATTGACATGCCCATATTCAGTTATAGTCATAGCGCCACCTACTGGCAACAGGAAGTGACATATTTTACGCTGTAACAAACTACCCCAAGAAATTTTATGACATAATTCTTTTTTTTTCAGTCACTCTATTCTAAAGGCCTGGGCGATGTTAACTTGTGAAGATCTTGAGTTTTCGTTAAAGGGCGTGTCCATGGCGCCGTCACAAAGTTCGATGTCTCGCCATGGGAATAAAAGTTATTGTAATTCAGGCATAAAATGTCCGATCTTGCCCAAACTTCACATGTTTGATAAGTGTCCTGGCCCTGAAAACATCTGAAGGCCAATATTCCATTGGGTGTGGCAAAATGCCTCGATAGCGCCACCTATACATTTTCAACGGAGTGCGCCTCGAGCTACGTTTCACGCACATGTACAAAAATCGGTACACACATGTAACACACCAATACCTACAAAAAAGTCTCTTGGTACGAAATTCGAATCCCAACAGGAAGTCAGTTATTTTGAATTTTCTCTGCAAAATTTGTGTCGTTTTTGACATTTTCAGGGGTTGTACTTTAACGAACTCCTCCTAGAGATTTATTCAGATCAACAACAAACTTTCTCAGTGTAATCTAAAGGCCTTTGCGATGTTAAATTGCGAAGATCTTGAGGTTTCGTTTAAGGGCGTGTCTGTGGCGGCCTTACAAATTTCGATGTTTCGCCATGAGAAAGGAAGTTGCTATAACTCAGACATACAATGTCCAATCTGCCCCAAACTTCACATGTTTGAGAAGACTCCTGACCTGAATATATCTACATGCCAATATTCAGATAACGCTATAGCGCCACCTGCTGGCAACAGGAAGTGACATGATTTACGCCGTAACAAACTACTCCTAGAAATTTTATGACATTTTATAATTTTTTTTGATCAATCTAATCTAAAGGCCTTTGCGATGTTAAATTGTGAACATCTTGAGGTTTTATTAAAGGGTTTGGCCATGGTGCCATGACAAAGTTTGATGTCTCGCCATGGGAATAGAAGTTATTGTAACTCAGGCATAAGATGTCCGATCTTCCCCAAACTTTACATGTTCGAAAAGAGTCTTGGCCTGAACACATCTGAAGGTCAATATTCCACTATAATCATAGCGCCACCTGCTGGCAACAGGAAATGGCTTGTTTTACACTAACTTAAACATGCAATGTCCAATCTGCACCAAACTTCAAAATATTTGGAAAGGACTGAAGAAATGTACATGCCAAAATCCAGTTATAGTTATAGCGCCACCAGGCTGGCAGCAGGAAGATTGGCACATATAAATGACTTTGACATATTCCTCTTATATTTACCACATTAAACCCATATATCTCGCCGTTCGCTTTTTTACAAAAGCCACCCGGTGGTGGTGAGCCCGGGTGCGAGGGCCCGTTCATCGCTGCTTGCAGCTTTAATTCAATTTGTATTTTATTTGTATAGAGATTTTGTAATACATACTGTTCTAAAGAATCTTTACAGATAATAGAAGAAAACAACAACAAAAGGAAAGGAAAAGAAAAATAGTGCCACACAGGCACTTCTCAGAGATATTTAGGTTGATGTTTAGGTCGGGCCCCCTGCTGAGCTCCCACTGTGAACAGTGTTTAATGTTGTCAAAACAATTGTCAGTGGATTTAAAACATTGGTACTGCCACACTGACTAGTGATTCTCACTCTTCCAGAGATATTTAATCTTGTTTTCTTTAAAAGTTCTTGGCTATGAAGGATGTTTACAGTGTCCAAAGAACACGTGGCAACCAGAAAACTGCTCTATTTGCTTTCATTCCTAAAAAATGTAACATTGCATTAACATGTTAACATAAAATTTTATTTTACACCACTGACATATTAAAAAGACCTGCATATAGAGGGAAAATATAGGCTATTTCTTGACTTCACATAGGAAGAAGAAAAATTGTGGATTATTGAATTAATGTCAGTCTTGGCTAAAGCCCAACCAGGCAGTACACTGACAATATTATATATGATATAATATATCAGTATAATACATGATGTAGCGGACTCTTATTTTGAAATATAAACGTACCGGTCGTGTAGCGCCATCTTTATTTTCACTACACGGTCTCTGGCTTCTCATCGATCTGTGCTGGTCATTTGTCGTGTTAACTGTAATTTTATCATTGAATTGGCGAATTTAGCAGTTGCTGCGGCAGCTGCAGCTGCCAGAGACCCGGCCGTGGACCGCTCCTTACGCTCGGTTTTCGGTATGTATGAAGAGATTGGGTTAGTAGTTTCTTGCATCTACTATTCCTAAGTTTCATTAGCTGCTAAGCTAAACCTCACTCACCTACAGTTAGTGACAACCAAAACTCTGGAATAAGATTATGTAACACCTTATTTAACAGTATATATATTTGCTAGCCTTATAAATTATTATTAAAAATCGTATTATTTGCAAATTGTATATACATGCTGTCCTATACACAATCAAAAATGTGAAAACTGCAGATATGGATGGACTGAGGCAGTGGTGTAAGTGGAAAAAAGTAGCATATCAACAGTTTAACAACGTGTTGAGCTTCAAAACAGATGCTTTCACAGTAAACCAGTTTGCAACATGGTTCCTTATTTTGTTTGTATTTTGGTAACAGTGGGAAACATCCCATATGAGGCCACAGAGGAGCAGCTGAAAGACATCTTCTCAGAGGTTGGACTTGTCGTCAGTTTTAGGTATGCACAATAATGCTTGAAACAGCATGCTTTGGTCACTTTAGATGAAACCTTGTGTTTATCCCCCCCAAAAAATAACCCTTCTTGCAGGTTGGTGTATGACAGAGAAACAGGTAAGCCAAAGGGATATGGCTTTTGTGAGTACCAGGACCAGGAGACGGCGCTCAGTGCCATGCGCAACCTGAATGGCAGAGAGTTTAGTGGCAGGGCCCTCCGCGTCGATAATGCTGCTAGTGAGAAAAATAAAGAGGAGCTCAAAAGTAAGTTTTCAAGTGTAATATTCTATCCTAAGGCAGTTTGAATTTTTGATTTCTAAATCTTGCGTACTAGAATTGGCCATTCTGTTTGACCTGCATGCTTGTTTCCACAGGTTTGGGGACTGGAGCTCCAATTATTGAGTCCCCTTATGGAGACAGCTGCTTACCAGAAGAAGCCCCTGAGTCCATTAGCAGGGCAGTAGCCAGTCTGCCTCCCGAGCAGATGTTTGAGCTAATGAAACAGATGAAGGTGAGTATAGGAAAGTGGCCTGTTAAATTTAAGACTGAAGTTACTTAAAGTATTGGTTCACCAAAAAAAAAAAAAAAAAAAAAAAAATCATCATAAACCTACCCTCACCTTGTTCCAGATTCGTAAGACTTTTGTTCATTTTTGAAATGCATATATATATATATATATATATATATATATATATATATATATATATATTATATATATATATATATATATATATATATATATATATATATATATATATATATATATATATGTTATATGTTATTATTATTTTTTTTTTTTTTTTTTTTAAATGGAACATTTTCTATTCCTCTATTGATAGTCCATTTATTCAAAACTTTAAAGTTGCAGAAACGTTTGTAGAAGACAAACCTTTTGTGTTTGTGTAGGTTATTGGTTATATGGGTATAAAACCTTAAATGACATATTTTCATTAAAAAAAGCGATGTTTTTAATTCATAAGACTTGGATCTAGCTGCTTAGATTCAAATGGATTAATTTGATGTTTTTGTTAACTTTTGAAAGTTGCGGAATTTCAATGGAGCCACAGAAATCTCTCTGATTTTGGTAAAATATCTTTATTTAGAAGATAAACAAAAGTGTACAAATGTGAAATGACATGAGGGAGAGTAAATAATGACAGAATTTCTATTTTTGGGTTTATTCCTTTAATTGCTAGTAATCTTATTGTTTCCAATAATTAGATTTGAAAACATTTAAAAGTCAGTTTGGTAACATAATTTGATATTTAAATCATTGTTTGGTATGTTTAGACAGAGAGAAAAAAAAAAAGCAACACTCGTACAGCAGTTTATAGTTCTGTTGTAAATGGGGGAAGATTTTTGAAGTGCTTCCACTTTCGGATACAAAATATTTTTGCAAAAAGTATCATTAATTGTTTATTTGAAGCCTTACGAGTCTTAAAAATGTGGTTGTTAGATCTATCGCCCTGTTCTTGTTTGTACAGCTATGTGTGCAGAACAGTCCCCAGGAGGCCAGGAACATGCTCCTGCAGAACCCTCAGCTCGCTTATGCCCTGCTGCAGGCTCAGGTGGTCATGAGGATTGTGGACCCTGAAATCGCTCTGGTAAGATCATGAAATGAAATGGAAAGTGTCTCAGTACATGAGTAGAAATGAGTGAGAACATCCCATTAACCTCCTTAAAAAAGCATTCTTGAACCTAACAAGGATTGTATCTCCCTCATGTCATTCCAAATCTGTATGAGTTGCTTTCTTATGTTGAACATAAGATATTTTAAAGATTGCTGGTAATCAAACATTTGGTGGTTCCCATTGACTTCCATAGTGTTTCTTTTCCTACTATGGAAGTCAATGGGAACCACCAACTGTTTGATTACCAGCAATCTTCAAAATATCTTATTTTATGTTCAACATAAGAAAGCAACTCCTACAGGTTTGGAACAACATGAGGGTGAGTAAATCACGACAGAATATTCATTTTTTTGGTGACCTTTCCCTTTAAGCCATATAAAGATCAAGAGAAAAATCGTCTGTTATTCTCAGAAAATGCTCCACCGTCCGGCTGTGGTTCAGCCCATAAACCCAAGTCCTCAGCCTGGAGCGGTACCAGTACCTAACCAGCCCCTCCCTCAGCCCAATGTGCCTGTCTCCCAGCCTCAGCCAATGGTCAGTATTACAGCTTTTATCCTGAACACTTGTATCATTAGATGCATTAAATCGTAGTACTTGTTTGTTTAAATGCATAACTGTTCTTTTTAAAATATAAACATCTTTACTATCTCACTTGAATTCAGTGCATTATTACTGAAAATTATTAATTTCTTTATATATATATTATTGACCTCAAGCGTTTGATTGGTAGGATGGTTTAGTCTTGTTGTGCTTTAATA
This sequence comes from Cyprinus carpio, assembly GCF_018340385.1. Classification (NCBI taxonomy): domain Eukaryota; kingdom Metazoa; phylum Chordata; class Actinopteri; order Cypriniformes; family Cyprinidae; genus Cyprinus; species Cyprinus carpio. The sequence continues at coordinate 16,553,311 of NC_056610.1, forward strand.
ACATTCACAATCTTTCACAGATTGTGTCTTGTTGTCTCAGTTGGGTTCATGGACAGTCAAGCCCTTTTCCTCATTCATGGTGCTAACGAATAATATTCTGTTGATCTTCTGACTCACAGCCAGGCATGCATGTGAACGGAGCCCCTCAGATGATGCAGCCTCCACAGATGGGAGGTGGAGTACCTGGACCAATGCCAGGACAGGGACCCATGGGACCAGCTGGTAAGCATGGTTGTCGTAGGATTGCTTTGGTGCTTACATATATGTGTGCATAGCGGTTTACCTTTGGTCTCTCCTTTTACAGGTGGGATGCAACCTCAGATAGGGATCCCTCCAGGAGGCCCTGTACCTATGGATAGAGGACCAGGTATTCATTTTAGGCATTCAGAATTCTTTGTGTATGATTATACACATGATGTTGCTGTGACTGTTGTTTGTATTTTATCATATACATTTGTTTCCCATTACTAGCATTTGCTTTTTCAACAAATTTTTAAGTATTTGCTTAGTATTTAGATTAGATGTTGTTTTATACAATTTAGGACATTCACAGTCATTGTGAGAAAATTCTATCACTACATGATTTCTGTCCACAAGTGAGCAGTATTGGCCAACGAGTCTGCTGCTCTAACATAGGCTTTTATGTAGTGATTTAATTTTTTTCTTCAAGGTGCTTTTTTTTTTTGCATTTTCTCAAACATTTGGTTTAGTCAGTGTTGTTGTGCCAAGATACTCAACAATAAACATTTAATTAATTATATATAAACTCTAACATTTTTGTACTTCCTTTTGTCTGTGTGCACTACTGATAAAAAAGTTTGTTGGTCAGTAATTTATTTTTAAATATTTAAACTTTATATTACACACCTTTAGCAAGGATGCATTAAATCAGGGTTTCCCAAAGTGGGGTTCGTGAGAGAATTGCAGGGGGTTCGTGAGTTGGTACAAGGTATATGAGTGTATACCATTAGTGAATTAATAAAAAAATAAAATAAAAAAATATATATATTCAACCACTACTCTAACCCATATCCATTAACATCAGTACAAACATCCCTGGGTAATATCAGTAAGTGCCACCATGCGCTATCTTAGTTCTTTCTCCTGTTCTCTTCACTTAATGCTGACCCAGGAAACCTTCTGGACTCTTCTGTGGGAGCAGCTGGGCAGGCTGCTATCGAGCGGTCTCAAGGTATCATGGGTATAACCCTGGTCTGCTCAGAACAGGCCTGTAAATAGTCTGTCACCTTCTCATTGTTTTACCCCTACATGCACCTTTTGTAGTGTACTTCGTATCTACCCTTAAGCATCACTCTTGAGCCTTTTGACAGCAGTTCATGGAACTTCAGTTCTCGTCAAAGAGAGTGTGCAAAATACCATGTAGACATTTAGAGAGATAAGTGAAACTGTTCAAACAATTGACCCCAAAAACATTTTAAAAGGGACAGTTGACAGCACTAATTGCTGATTATCACAAAGTCGTGAATAGTGTTGAACATAGGTGTGTTCTGCTGTATTGTGTCGCTTATGTGTGAGGAGTGAAGACAACACATTGTAAACAGTTTTAACCTTTTATTGTGTAACATTTCCAAAACCTGAACAATGAAGTCTTGTTTCCTAATGGAATGTGCAGAATCGAGCTGAGTATTGATGAGTTTCACTTTGTAAGGATGTTGAAATCCTCTTTTTTTAATCAATGTCACTGTGACAGGTGAAACAATATCCTTTTGTTCGTGAAGTGGAACCTTTTTGTTTCCTTCAGTCTAATTTCCTTGACGCTTCAGGAATTGTCTTGGTGTAGCATAACGGTGTCCTACCTGTGAAACATTTGCTTGACAATACAACCTCATTATTCATATTCTTTGATTGAATAAAAGGACATGTCTAAATTTCGAAATGTTTGTGTAATGCACTTTGACTAGATTCTTTCATCATTTCAATTCTTTTTTAAGCCTTGTCAAAGTGACAAAGTGTGCAAATTTTTCAAAATCAGTTTTCATGTAAATGTTCTTTCTTTTCGCAGTGCCGATAGTAGACCCACGTGCCCCAATGCGTGGGGCCCCTCAAGGCCCTCCGGGGATCCCACCCAGAGGCTTGCTTGGCGATGGTCCGAATGACCCGCGAGGTGGATCATTGGTCAATGTTACTGGAGAAATGGAGCCAGGGTAATGTATACAAACTTTGTTGCAGTGACATTTAGATGATCACAGCTGATCATCGAAATATATTCATAATGGTCTCATTAGTATTGTCAGAAAGCTTACATTGACTAATCATTTACTTTATGCAATTGTGATTAACCCTGTAAAGAAATCAAAATGTCTGTAAAAACTTTAGACAAAATATGTAAAAAAACAAACAAAAAATTAAAAAATTCTGTTGAAAAGATTTGTTTTTAAATGGTCGGTAAATTCTTTCAAATGTTTTTGAAAGTAGTCTCGTCACCAAGGCTGCATCAATGATATAGTGAAACTGTAATATTGTGAAATAGTACAATCTAAAAATTGTATATGATTATTTTATAAAACTAATTATAATTTAAAATGTAATTTATTCCTGTGAAGGCAACGCTGTATTTTCAGCAGCCATTACTCCTGTTTTCATTGTCACATAATCCTTCATAAATCATTCTAATATGAGGATTTAGTGCCCAAGAAACATTTATTATTATTATCATCAATGTTAAAAATAGTTGTTCTGCTTAAATATTTTTGAGGAAATTGTGATACATTTTATTTTTAGGATTATTTGATGAAACAAATTGTACAGTATTTATTTGAACTCTTTTGTAATATTATAAATGTTTTACTGTCATTTTTGATCAATTTAATTCATCCTTGCTGAATGAAAAAAGAAATTATAATTCTTACTGAGCCCAAACGTTTGATATTGATCACCATTGATTTGTTTCTTTTTTTTAGTTCATAACAAAAGCTTTCTATTTTTGTTGTTGTTCACTTACAGGCATGGTTACATCGGAGGCCCTCCACAACATCAGGGGCCGCCCATGCATATGGCGCCCCCAGACATGCGTGGCCCTCATGACATGAGAGGAGGACCCATGATGGGAGAACCTAGAGGTCCTATGATGGAGCAGCGTGGTCCACCCATGGAGGCAAGAGGTAGTTAAAGATGTGGTTTCACTTAATTGTTTTCGCTTGGATATCTGTATGGACCCTTTTCACAGACTGTGATGATGAGTTTCAGTGTCAATTGAATCATAAATCCTGCAACATTTTTTTTTTTTTTTTTCTATTTTGATTTATAAAAAAGTAGCCTCCAATTCACCACAACAGAAGTTTACGCAACTATGATGACGTCTGAGAAACCCGGAAATGTGAAAAGGGTCCAATACTGGTTTTACTTTCTGAAGTATCACTCAAATAAGATTTAAAATAAATTCTTCCTAGGTCGTGATCCAAGAGCTGTTGATGCTCGGGGTCCGATATCTGGCCAGAGGGTTCCTGTGGCTGGTGGAATGCAGGGTCCTCCCCCCCACGGCATGGGACAAAGTGCACCTCCAGCAGCGAGACCAGTAAGATTTCCAGACTCCTGTCATTTTGCCCTTTTGGCTTTTCAAACCTTTTAATGTCTAGGACCCCCAAATTTGATCATCCAGTTGTAAAGGGAACCCATTTCTGAAATATACATATAAAGGCAGCTATCTATTTTCAAGTCAACAGAACCTTTGTTTGAAAAATACCAAATGTGAAAGCAAATTTTGCGATTTTAAGTTAGTAGCTTTTTTTTATTTATTTTGTCTTTAGTGCACTATTATAATATTACAGAACATTTTCTATTCAGTTCAGATTTATTTGTATGGGACTTTTGACAAATATTGTTCTGAAGCAGCTTTACAGAAAATGTTTTACAAATAATAAAGATAAAGACTTTGGTGATTTTAAAAAATAAAAACAAACCTTTTAGCTGCTACTAATACACTGATTTGCTGCTCAAGAAGCATTTATTACAATCATTATTAGGGGAAAAAGTAGTGCTGCTTAATTTCGGTTTAATTTTTATTAAAATTTATTTTAATTATTTTGATTAGGGTTGGGTAATGTTTGAATTTTATCGATTCTGATTCCGATTCTGCTTATCGATTCCGATTCTTATCGATTCCTAGTTTCGATTCCAATAAGATAAAAAATCCAATATAAAAAAAATTAAGTCAAACATTTAGATGTCAAACATGTATTCTGTCTTTTTACACAGCACTCTGTTGCAGCTGAATAACATGAGCAAAAATCAGCAGCCTACAAAACACTGCAAGAGGAATTTAGCCTGTGCTTTAAAAAAAAAAACCATAGCAAAAACAACTGGATTAATATCAATTTCAAATATTAAAGTGTTAAAGACAAGTAAACAGTCAGTAATAAGATAGGAACAAACAAATCAATTAGCAATATCAAAAACAAAACTAAACAAAATTTCAGGTACAGAAACTGTAATTAAAAGTTTAAAAACACTGCATAGTTTTCTTTTTATAAATAAAATAAAGATTAATCAATTAAAGTTATTAAATATATTCAGACAAGATCAGTGAATAATTTTTTTTTGTTCTTTAACATTAATGACAGGCAGCGCGTTTATTAGGCTGTTGTCTCTTTAAACAAAAATACTGTACATGTGTGTTTTCTTTCTCATCTGTTTACGTTCACGTAAGACAAAAACGGCTGTGTTTATGATGATATACTGATGTAGTTTTCTGTATACTGGTCGACAAATAAGAAAGAAGTCAGTTTTCGGCTCGGAACACCCTTTTCTACAGTGGAAATACACGGAACGGTCCGAGAACGGACACCGCAGCGCGACCGCCGAGTGCTGCTCTCTGTGCACGCGCTTGCGCTTCATGTGCGCTGCACACAAACAGGGCGCAAATTCTTTCCGTTCCTGCACTTAATCGTTTTTAATCAAATTGAAATGCGAAAGCAGGAATCGTTAAGCAGAATCGAAATGCAAGCATCTTATCTAATACCCGGTTCTTGGAAATATGGAACCGGTTTTCGATACCCAACCCTAATTTTGATCATAGCTTTTGTAACAGTGTCAGTGACTTTGCTACTTTGGATCAATTTGTTTTGTCTGCTGAATAAAAGTATACTTTTAAACAGCTTCCTCTGAAAAGAACAAGTAATAAATACAACTTTCCCCCCAAACTGTATGCATATTTGTTCATATTTCAGAAAAAAAACAAATGTCATTCATTTTTTTTTCTCTCAATTTTCCACGGACCCCCTCTTGCAGCCACATTTAAACAGCCCTATGTCAGAGAACACTATGTAGCATGCAGTATTTAATTTAAATATCTGCATGTTTTAATCTCATTTGTCTTTTAGCAGGGTCCTACATCAGATGCGTCATCACAAGACCACGAGAAAGTGAGTGTCTTCTTTTCCCTACACACTTTTGGATGACAGGGTCTTCCAACTTCCAACATTACATTCCTAAAAGTTTACTAAAAAGTTATTGTAACCATATATATTGTTAAAGAAACTGCATTGCTGCATTCTGTGTTTCAGTGACCAGATTTTCCAGAATTACTAGTTAACTTGTTGACATGTTGATTTAAATCTTGACAGAGTTATCACGCTTCAATTTTTAATCTTTCATGATGCAACATTGCTTCTGTCTCAGAGATGATAATCTGTATGCTGTGTTTCCACATTCCCAGGCTGCCTTGATTATGCAGGTCCTGCAGCTGACCCCAGAACAGATCGCCATGCTGCCACCAGAACAGAGACAGAGTATCCTGATACTGAAGGAGCAGATTCAGAAGACAGCAGGCGCACCCTGAAGACTTAACGTGACGTGAGTTCTTTTCTTTCCTTTGCAACCATCCTAAAACAGCCTATTATGATAATTACAGGCTCTGTGACGAAGCAGAACATGGGTTTGCTTAAGTAACAAGGATTAATTTGGGTTAGTGCAAGTCTGAAAATCTGACTCTACAACTTTGTTATTGCAGGAACATGCGCATCTGATCAGACAACCATCCCCTGGCTGCTTTTGTATCGGTCTGCAGAACATCCACATCTGTAACTTTGTTGTTTTTGTTTTATAGTGGTATTTTCTTATTTCAAGTGAGATCAGTTGTATATGAATAGTATTAGTTCACAATTTACTGCTCATGAAAAAAATAAACTGGAACTTTTTTTCAATGCAGAAATTAATTCCTGCCTTCATAATTTATTGATAAATACAGTTTAGAAAAGACATGATATATAATGTACAGTATTAACAATTTATATATTGGATGATAAAGTTAGTTTGATTGTTTAAAGGTTACAAAACCAGTGACTAACCATATGTGACATGTTAGATCAGATAATATGTGTGTTTTAAAGGAGATCTTTTCCTTTTTCACCTGTTACTAGGAGGTGAAATTCTGAAATCCATTTCAGTAACTTCTTGCCATGCTAATTTTAGAGCTGTGCACTTGTTTACATAAGGAGGTACTTATAAAAACACAATACATTCCGGTGTATGTCTGATTTCCTTGATTCTTGGTGATTCATTTCTAAACCAGGAACTTGGAAAGCCAAAAAATACAATAAGTGGACTTTTTTTCAGACTTCCAGCAATTTGTTCACTTTCCAGGAAGAAGGGTGTATTTTTTTCTCATTTTCACAAGTAATGCAGAATCATTTAGATTTAGAAAAATGGCAAATCATGATACTGCTGAAGTGCACGATCCCTAGTGCACAGCGCCTTCAAGAGAATTAGGTTTCCTGTGAAAACTTTCCTCAGAAGTTCTCTTTGTTGAAGTAAAACTTGGTTTTCCGTGGATCCACTTCTGAGTATTTCACACATTTCTTCTCCAGGTCCTTCGCTAAGGCTTGCGGGCCACACAAGAAAGTTCCAACCACAGACCTGTGCATATTTATAGTTTAGTGTTGGGGTAATTTTGAGTGTCACATGCGGGAATCGATAACATCATGAAAAGTTTTTGAAACTTACGAAGGGTTCTCTTGCCTAACTTGTTCAAATTCTTTATCCCAGTTCGGTCGGCCATAACTAGTCTTCTGTTTTAGACCGGTGATGATATCTGTATCTTTATCGAAATGCACCATTGCATGGTTTACCTGTAAATGCAAGATTAGAGTTTCAGTGATGCATTCCTCATATTTCAGATTAGGTCAACATGCTTTTCAGATCACAGTGGGCTTATTACACGTACATGACTCTGGTCCCATCCGGTGAGGTAGAGTTTATATGTGAGGAAGTCCCTCATTCCTCGTTCCTCCATTTCTTTCTCAAGGACCTGTAGGAGATCTGCAAACCACTCAAAGGCGTATGTCTCTCTACACAGCCAGTAGAAGTAAATCTAAACACAAAAGTCAGAAACTGAGTTTCAAGAATCCTGGTCTTTGTTATCTAGGACATGAAGGCAACCTTTGTAATATCACAGAAACAACTACAACAAAAGTGATTGTGCTTGACCTTTGCACCTAACTTCCTTATTTTTGTCCAACATGATCTTACCCTCTTTGTCCGTAGTTTGGGGTCAGAGTCTTTAAACTTGTACCAGATGGACTTCAGGATAGAGGCAAATGGGGTCACTCCAATTCCAGCACCCACCAACATGCTGACCTCGTAATCAAATACATCCTCACTCGCAGTTCCAAAAGGGCCATCCACAGCCATCCTGAAGCAAAAAAAAATATATATATTTTCATGATATATTACCGCTCCTGTGTGTAATTTTCCATATAATGAAAAATTACTATTTTTGCAGCGATGCCATAAAAGAAACATTTTGGGTTCCCAAAGAACTTTTAAGTGTCTTAAAATAGTATTTTATCTTCATGTGAAGAATATTTTAATAATAAAGAGCCTTTTGTGGAATGGAAAGATTCCATGGATGTTAAAGGTTCTTCATAGAACCATAAATGCCAATGAAGAACCCGCATTTCACTGAAAGGTTCTTTGGAAACCCCAATAGTTTAATAGTTTAACTACTGTGAAAACCTCCTTTTTGGAACCTTTGTTTTTAGAGAATAAGTAAAATGAGTACATACTTAGGCCCTTGACCACCCTCTGGTAGGTTTTCGACCATCTTGATAAGATCTTCAGTCCAGTCTCCGACTGAGCGGATGTGTACACTAAAGAAGTCCTCTTCTGGGGCTGATGTCATGGTAAATGGATGCCACTCAAGCTGAGAGATGGCTGGACAATTGAGGAACACATACTGACCGACTGCCATCTTGAATCCAGGCTTCACCAGCTGTAGTTCCAACACCTTGGATGGGCGGATTACAATCTAAAATGCAAGAATGGAAACAGTTTGTCATCACAGAACACCTGTACTAGGGTTCAGATGAGCAACACAGTCCATGAAGACTCACCTTCCTATAACTGACAGGCTGCATGTAGCGAATGAAACGAAGCAGCCGCTCACATAGATAAATTATCATTGGTCCAATTACCCACATCCAGGTCTGCAACAGAGGATTCAGGCAATTGAAATCAGTAAGCTCCCAATTAAATCTATGCAACTGTAAATGTGACATCTTTTACCTGAGGAAACCCTCCTGCAAACTGTGGAATTGGACATTCAGGATTTTTCCCCCAGTTCTCTGGCTGATCTTCGCAGAAGGAAGTATTGTGAGGTGGATCGGTCACTTGCTGACTTCGCACAATGCGTCTGGACAGAAACCAAAAAGCATGTTAATAATCTTAATAATCTACTACAAATCAGTTATTTTTTTTTAACTGGGCTCACCCAGTTAATAGATCTTACCCTGCACCATGGAAAACTAAGCCAGCAAAGAAAATGATGAAAAGGTGATGCGTGTACCAAAAGACCTCATAATAGCTTCTGCGAATGACTTCCATTGATGAAGTGATCATCAGGATGAGGGCAAGAGTTATGACGACTCCTGTGAGACCCGCAATAGTGGTGAATACGAGAAGCGTTGGAGTCTGGAGTACAAGGACACAAGATTATAACAGGCATATCATACCACATAAGCAATACAGTATGAAGCTCAACTGTAAACTACCACTCAAGTTTGTGGCAAGATTTGTTTATGCTAGCCAAGGCAGCGTTTGTTTAATCCAAAATTCTGTAAAATATCTCAATAAAAATGCTTTGTTTTAATATATTAGAAAAAGTCATTTATTCCTGTGATGCAATGCTGAATTTACTCCAGTCTTCAGTGTCACACGATCCTTCAGAAATCATTTTAATATGCTGATTTATTACAGTTGAAAACTGTTTTAACTGCTTAATATTTTTGTAGAAACACAATACTGTTTACAGGATTCTTTGAAGAATAGGTTCAAAAGAACAGTATTTATCTGAAATACAAATCTTTTGTAACATTATATGTGTATTTAATGTCTCTTTTGATCAATTTAATAAAACCTTGCAGAACAAAAGTATTAATTTAATGTAACCACACTCACTTATCCTAAACTTTTGAATGGTAGTGTATATAAAATCAAAACTGACTGATTGAAAATTATAGGAAAGTGTGAAAATAAAACACATGAAAAGTTCAGTGCCTCACCGTAGAATTGGAGCGAACGGGATTTAGGTAAGTGGTTTTTAATTCACTGGAGTCATCAAGCATGGACAGATTACCAGCGAGAGGCCCGTATTGACCTTGGAAACTGTTTGTGTACCACTCCGCATTAAGCAAATGAGCGACAGTGTGAACCGCTGCATTAAAGAAAGAGTTCATATGGTCAAAATCAGATATATGTAAGAACACTTACAACTTAAAACAATTCTAATGATTGTTTACTTGCAGATATATTCTATAACTCAGGTCAATCCAGGAATGTTTAGCAAATCATTAGTCAGAAAATGTATGTTTTGTATGATATATATATTTATGCAGACGCCCTTGAGTACCTTCAGGTTAAAGACTCTTGCTCTAACCCATTCCTTTTTTTAGCTTTTTCTATTAGAATTATGATTTCTGGTTCTTACAAAATCAAAACTTGGTTAATGTTTATCCAGATTTGCCCAAGAAGAATAACAGTAACTGCAAGGCTAGGGTTATCAGAGATAAAATACTTCGCCTACGGCTCAAACAGCGAATGAGTAAGTTTCAAAAAGTATACAAAGTATCCTATTGCATCACGGCATGCAAGTGTGAATGTCCACAATAGCTATCACACATGTGAGCCCTTTCCTGTAAAACATACTGTATCATCAGGAGTAAGCCTAACCTACTTTGATATGCTCAAACAACAAAAAACTTGTTGTTTACCTGTCATAAGGGCAATCATGTAAGCAACCAACTTATGGAAAGTCAGATTTTTGTCCAGCTGTTTCCTCATTGTACGGCCACAGCACTGAGACATGGACAGGAGAGCAAATATTTACAAAGGTTCACATATACTCTCTCAGACACAAAGGTGCAAGTGTGCAGCAACTCACTATGAAGGAGCCACGGAGCAGAGATAGCAGGTTTCGACACACTGGCAACAGTATCAGCATGCAGTTGAAGTTAAGTACAGCAGCTGGAGCTCTGGCCCAAGGTAATGCAGACTGAAAGAAACAGTATTACATTCACTTTCACTACATTTACTCTGCTCATCTCTCTTTTTACTACATCAAAACTAACTTTGGATGTCATAAAATACAACATCTCCTTTCTTTAGTGTCCTCTTTTATCTTAGACAATGCTTTGCAAAGTGTTTACATGTTTTTTATTCCATAACTTACCCCTAAAAGTTCACGAGTGTACTCAAATTGAGGTCCCTGGTCATAGAATAAGTAGTAGTAGACAAACAGAAAGATGTTGATGCCCATCCACACCACCTACAAATACACAGACAGGTCAATATAAGAATAATGGACAAATATGACTTATTTTAACTCAAGTTTTATAGCGAAGTGTATTAGTTCATTTGAATTAACGTAAATAGTCAGAAAAAGAATGTCTCTTACCAAGATGAAGGCGCTGAGCCCGTGATTGATAATCCAGTTGCCCATCTTCTCTCTCTAGCGCTGCCTAAATGAATGAACACTCCTCGCAGATAAGCGCTATATTTCTCACCTGTCCTGTTCGTGACCCGCCCTCTACTGGAAATGTGATTTTGTTGAAGAAATTCCCAAGAGGAAGCGACCTTAACGAGCTTAATGAGGCCGTAGAAAAGCGCGTCTATGTATGTTTTCCTGGAAACTATTACATGAACAAGGGCTTGGCCGTTTCGACAGTCAACCAGTTTTCCCAGTTCAAGTAAAACTGAGCCACTAAGCCATTAACTGTTTGACGTTCATTTAAATTTAATGACAATTAAGCACACGCAAGAAATAAAATAAAATAAAATAAAATAATAATTTTATATTTAGATTTTAGAACTTATATAAAGTAAAACACCATTTGTATTATTTATTTATAATAATAATAATATGATTTGTATGTATCACATGTATGTATAAATAATATAGAATGTAAATAATACGTTTTTTTTTTTTTTTTTTTGGAGTTTGAGCACATTTTCCTTCCAAATTACTTTTACGTACTTTTCATTATGCTTTATTAGGCTACTATAGCCAATTTAGTATGATAAAAACCTCTTAATACTATGTTTTTTTATATTTAAAGCAGCAAGAAAGGCCCTTATGTATAAATATTTGACCATTTTAATAATGTTTTTTTAAATAACCAATACATTTTTATGTTTAAGAATTTTTTTATACTAAACTTTGAATAAAGATGATTCTCAACTGTTATAGCAGAATGATTTGGTATACCATACCATATTTTTTATGCTAAATGTGCGTAAAATGTCCATAAAAGGGTTCTCCCATTAATGTATCTATAAACTGTATCTTATTTGCATATTTATGTTTTTTTGCAACATAAAATAAAATATATCAATTTATGCAATTTTTTTTTGTGTGTGATTTTTGGTGTTTTTTATTTTTATTTATTTACCTCAAAATGTACCATATTTTTATGTAAAATCTGCTTTTTTATTTTATATTTAAATTTTCTTTTACTTCAGTAAAAAAATAAAAATAAATTCCAGTAAGTTCAGACCTCCAAAACCTAAAAATTTGGTGACTTTGGTGACATCTTGTGGCTTATGGTGGTATAAAAATATCAAACTATAAAAAATATCAATAGCTACTAGTTAGCTGTAGGTTTTTTTTTTTTTTTTTTTGTGGGTTGTGTGGGTGTGGGTGGGAGAGAGAGAGAGAGAGAGAGAAAGCGAGAGATTGTTTGACACATTGAGAATGTTGCATAGGTTCACCCATTCATGTTGGATTTATTGGACAAATTAAAAAAAAATGCTTTGAATTACAGTATTTCCCATTCATTTCCTATGGGAGAAATTTAGGAGTTTTTTTTTTTTCTACCACTTAACTTTGTTGAATCAAGTCTAACTATTTTTATTTATTTTTGTGTGTGTGTGTGTTTAGGTGGCAATATTTTGTTAAATACGCTTATTTTTTTTACGTTATATTTAATATTTATTTTACTTCAGTAAAAAATATCATTGCAGTAAGTTGAGACAGCCAAAACCTAAAAAATTGGTGACTTTGGTGCCATCTGGTGACACATGATGGTATAAAAATATCAAACATTGAGCCCTACTTGCTTGGCTGCAGTACTCAATGGCTTTTTTGTGGGTCTGTGTGTGAGTGTTTGACACATTGAGAATGTTGTATAGGCTGAAACCCTAATTTCAGTGTATGTTTGATCTGCATTGTGTTGGATTTATAGATTTTTATTGGACAAAAAAAAAAAAAAAAAAAGCTTTGAATTTTGATATTTCCCATTCATTTCCTATGAGTACATTTTTGGGCACGAAGGATGATTGAGGGTTAAACACAGACACAGCAATCTACCAAGAGCAGCGCAAATTACTGCCTGCTTTAAGACATGCTTTTTTGGGTGTTAAATAATGGCGCGAATACCAGTAATTTGACGAGCGCAAACGTTAGTAAATCGCGGTGCATAATTCATTTTAATATTCTCCTCCCACAATTTTTGCGTCTAAAAAGGTTAAATCCAAATGCATATTCAAATAAAGCCAGTGTCCGAGCCTTTTCAGCGCTAATTATTTACTGCGCGTCTTTAGAAAATCCTAACAATACTATTTTAATGCCAAAAGACGGTTTGCGCTGGCACAAACTTAGGAAATCTGTCCCTTAGTATCCCTGGAAAGCCCTGAATGTGCTCTGTACAGTACATCTAGATTTAAAACTGTGCTCTGTATAGTCTCAGAGAAGTTCACTAAAATATAATGTCCTCATATGAGGACACAGGGTCTCAGGAGGTTATTGTCTTCCTTTTGATTTTAAATATGATGTTGGTTCTGAATAGGTTTCATGTGGTTCACCTTTAAATCTTTATATTAAGAGCCTAACACTTTGCTTTAGGTCAGAATCACGATTAGCAAGCACAATTCAGATATTTAAAGTGTCTTTATTCACATATCATTATCATTATTCAACTCAGTAGTGAAGAGAAACATAATTCAGGCAAAAATCACACACGCAAACATATTTTCATACAGAATAAACAAACAGAAATCTGTTTTTGCGGTGAAAAATGTAAAACATTAGTCAAAATTACAATCACACAATATTAAGGCATATGCAAGTTCAACTTCCAACATTAAGGAAGGCTCCCAAAATCTAAAGGTTTCAAAATGTTGAAGCAAACTTAAGAAAAGTTCAAAAGGCTCTTTGGCTTGAGTCACAGTTCCCTGCCAAAACTTTACCAGGTTCATTCCTCCAGAATTGGCATGATTCCCACACACCTGGCCCACAGACCGGCCACGCAGCTCTCTACTGAAAGCTGCCTTTGTGAATCATCACAGCATAACTCAACCGAGGGCATTCTTTGGGCTTCAATGGCCAACAAAAAGAAATAGGTCAGGGCTCTACAATTAATAAATGATGAGCTACCCTCTCCAATCCCACATAATAAGGTTATCATGCGCTACACCTTCTTTTTGAAGAACAGCTCCAAATGGCATTAAACACAAATTTCCTGACGCTTTTAGGACCATATAAAATCAATCGTTCCTTCACTAATTACAGTAGCTATAGCAAAGTTCATGATCTCAACGTAATACTCCTGAGTCAGGATATGTGCAAATACGCCTATGGCCCCAAACAGCGCTACATTAACATAACAGCAGATGCTTTTCATGCTGCCTCCATAATATCATCCACGATATCGGTTTCTCGATCTGTCAGGTGGTTTGTGAGATCAGGAGATGCATGTTCTTGAGGATCACGTGCATGGTTTTCAGGAGGCTGTGATTGCTTTTTCTTCCAGCAGCAAGAGCAACGTAGACAGTCCTCGACGTTGTAGTGAAAAAGTCTGCGGCACGGATGGCAGAACTGATGGAAGACCAGCATGAAGATTACAGCCAGGCCGTAGCACACGATAAGTTGCACCACCAGCAGTGGGGTGCATATGTATTCATAGAAGTCTGACTTGTAGTAGTACCACAATATCATGAGGGTCACATTCTCCATGAAGCGCAGGGTGTAGTAGATGGCCAAGCTTCTCCAGCGAGGCTGTTTCTCCACCAGGTCGTGGTCAGCCAGGTCCAGCTGCACAGCAGACCAGCAGAAAATATTGATGCAGGCGTAGAGAAACGTGACCATGCAGAGCACCACGGTAGTGCTGAGTTTACTAAAGTTCTTCTCTATGTTCTCAGGCAGTGATGCCTTCCTGGCCCAGAACTCAACCCATGGTTGGAAGAAGAAGATGAACAGGTTGCCCATGCCCACCAGGACCACCCAGAACCTGAGCGTTGTGCTGAAGAGCACCAAGGTAGTGATCCGTGTGGCGATCTCTAACCCTCGCCACAGGATCATGCACAGGTAGGCAGCAGGTTTCATTCGCACTTTGTAGTCATCATACTTGATCTGTATGGCCAGAACACTGCAAACTAAAGCTCCGTATACGATCGATATCATGGAAATGATCATCAGGGCAACTGTAAACACAAATGAAACATAAACTAACAATGAAAAATATGGTCACACTTTTTTTTTTTTAGTTTGCATTATAACTGATTAGTGGCATTATATAATTACTAAAAATGTACTGTTATTTCTATAGTAAGTACATGTAATGTGTAACAGGCTTGCTGCAGTAGTTAACACTTTAACTAGCATTATTTAATGGGATCTTTTTGTAAAGTGTTACCAATATTACATTTGGTAACTGGTAAAGAATTCAGACTTACGCCGTGTGGGAAGGACATATTTTTCCTGAATGGTGGCATAGAGTTGCAGAGTGAGCTGTGGAGTGGAGCCTAGGAAGGCCTGGATGACAGCTGTGCGTTTGAAGGCATTGCGGTGGACGGCTAGTTTGCGCTCTGAATGTCCGATCTCACATTCGAAGGCTGGGCCTAAGCCTCTGCCATGCTTTAGCTTGATCTTTCTTGAAATTGTAACATATGGTTCCTCATT
Source organism: Cyprinus carpio (assembly GCF_018340385.1). NCBI lineage: Eukaryota > Metazoa > Chordata > Actinopteri > Cypriniformes > Cyprinidae > Cyprinus > Cyprinus carpio. The sequence goes on from NC_056610.1 coordinate 16,568,717, forward strand.
TTTTCCCGCCTGACAGTAAACAACAAGAGCTTCAATGCACCTGAAAGGAAAAAGGACTGATTTTACTGTGGATGGAATAAATTTTGAGAAATATGGCATTGGAAACTGATTTATTAACAAAACAAAACCAAAAGAGAGTAATAAAACGTTTAATTCTAACAAGACTGACCAATTTGAGTAGACAAAGCAGACTTTCAGTACTCATACATTTCGTTTCCACAAGGTGGCAGCAAAATTTTAGAGCTCAAACCATTTTAAACCGGTATATCAGCTTACAGTTTTCTGAAATATGATAAGTGTGTAGTCGGTGCTTATTCTGGGTGAAAAATTCACAACAGTGGTGTTTGCATGTCCTGCATGAGCACATTTCACTTTTAATTTGAATAAAGCATTGCCTTTAAATTGCAATCAAATTGACTTTACCACATGATTGAACGTGTTTAACATTATTACAATCACGGAAAACAAGTCAACACTGCTGTAAACTATGTATTTTAAAAGAAATGAAGGATGCATTTAACTGATCAAATGTCACAGTAAAGGCATTTATAATATATAACAAAATAATTCTACTTCAAATAAATGCAGCTCTTGAAAAATTAAAATAATAAACAGCACAATTATGATAACAATATTACAAAAAAAAGTCATTTGATTTATGGTTTTGTAATTCTGTGGTGCTAATTATTGTTGTACTATTTATTTTCACATAGCATTAATATTTTGGTAAATATTCAGGTCAGGTAAATTTTTAAACTTTTATCATTAATTATGAAACTGGTTTTGTTAGTACAGATACGTTTTAGTACTAATTTTCCTTTTTTTCTTGTGCATTCTGGAACATTCAAGAACATTGTGAGACTAGTCATAAAAGACAAAAATCATCCAACATACACTTCTGAAGTGTGAGATGACTCACTTTTGGTAACTGTCTATGTTGAACTGTTGTTAGCTCTGTATTGTGCTGCATGTACCATGTGATTTTATACACAAGTAATGACACAGATTAGCTTGTATAAGTCGTCCACATATTTTTTTTTCATGAGCACACGATACACAAAAACTTCAAAAAGAAATATTAAAACTAAAAGCAAAACAAAATTTTTATAAAAATGTGTTTCACGGTGTAACAATAAGATAATGATAAGAAAACGAAGACCAGAGTAATGGCTGGTGAAAAATCAGCTTTGCCATCACAGGAATTAATTATATTTTTCAAATATATTCAAATAGAAAACAGTTATTTTACATATTAAAAATATTTCTGGTGAGTATAAACGATTCCTTAACAGTCAACTATGATTTGCACAAACAAAAATATTGTTATAAAGTGGTTTAGTTTTATTTTACAGGAAGAGCAAAGTTGGCACACCACAGCTACAAAAGTGGAAAAATATTTATTTATGTTCTCACCACGTCCACATGTTCATCGTTTTCTGATGAAGAGCCTGTAGGCTCGAAATGTCACCTGTGGTGAGAACATAAATATTTTTCTACTTTTGGAGCCGTGGTGTGCCAACTTTGCTCTTTCTAGCTGACATTGTTAGAGGTTGAGCACCCACACTGAGCTTTTGGCCTGCTGCTAGATGTGCACACTTTGATTGTAATCTTAGTTTTATTTTACCCAATCATTTACGCAATGCTTTCATGTATTTGTATAAATTCATTAAGTGTGGCTCACTAAATATGATCACAAAACATAACAGCTATATTCACCCAAAAATGAAAACTAGTAATTTTTTGTTTGATGGAACATAATAGAAGCTCTCCATACAACAGAAGACAATTGCAACCAAAACTGTTTGGTTACCAACATTTTTCAAAATATTATCTTTTGGGTTCCACAGAAGAAAAAATGTTGTACAGGTTTGAAGGTTGTACAGAGGGTGACTAAAAGATCCCTGAGTTTTGATTTGTGGGTGAACTATGTATTTCAAGGCAATTCACACTAATTGTGTAATTATAATGTGTGAGTTTATTACGTTTCTGTGTATGTGAATGGCAGTGGGCACTCCTACTCAAATCAAACCCTAGCCTTCACGCTAAATGAACATAAATGACTTCTGCACGTTTGTATCACAGCAAATGTCACCTCTTTTGCTTTGAAACGAGAAGGAATTCTTTGAGCAAGAATTTCAACACTTAGCTGCACAGCATGCAGAAGATGCTGTTCCAGTCTGCGTGAGTGGCCATGTTTATTCAAAAGCATGTAAATTAAGTCAACAACCCAAACATACATGCTTATAAAGTTGTATAAGAAACAGAAAATATACCAGTGTTTTGAATGTTTTTTACTTTAAAATCCATCCAGAGCACCTTAAAAGAATATAAAAACCTAGCTGTTTAAGGCTTGTTTCTATGGCATAATATGATGCACAACATCTACAAAGTATAATCTAATAAAGTGAGAGCAGTCTGCCATATTAGAACACATGGCCTGTGCTGCACAAAGAAACTAGAGCCTGCTATAAGGCTATTATCCAGAGCTTGGTAAAATGATTACTAAAGACAGTCTTTGGTTTCTGCACAGCAACCACAGGCCCTGTTAGTATATAAGGAGATGATGAAGGTGGCTATTTTGATCTGATATTTAATACTTGCCAATGGCTGATGCTTCTAGTCAAACATACAATGGGATTACTTTATCAGGATTCAACTTTTGTGTTTGCAGCCCAAATCTGGTAAACCACAAAACCCTAACAAATTTGACAAAACCATGTAGAACTGTATGCCAAATACCAACAGGAAAAAAACATTCCCGGAAATCCACAGTCACTTTAAAACAATAATTCTTCAATCGCTCTTCTCTCAAGAAATACAGTGAGATTAATGCTGTATAAACAGGAAGATCTGAGTTTAGTAAGATTAGACATTTCCTCTTCAAGAGAATTATTTTATAACCGTGTCAGATATTTATAGAGGTGACCCTGACCCTCATCTTTTCTTACAATCTACTGACTGCTTACTGACCTCGGCACAGCATACCAAAGAAGGACTAGTCCACAAATTGGACCTGCACACTGCATTCCTATTTCTCCTCTTTTTTGTTTGTTCATACTTGACAGTAAGAAGAGATACAGATGTTAATCACAGCTCAGTATTTTATAGAAATAAACTTAAAAACTTTGAATTTTTCTCTGAATTTCAAGTTGATTTGAAGCTACTGCAGATCTGAAGACTAAATCCCAAACCACATGCTATTTCTTTGGTAAGAAATTATAAGCAAATTCATTTTTAATATAAACAGCTTAGCACTTTGAGATGATAAGATGATTGTAAACATAAGTTTTAATTACAAACAAGCAAGAACCGAACACTGCTGGGAATATAAATCTGTTGTTTACATTAGTTGTAAGATTGACATTGATTTCTGCTGTACAGTCAACAGCGTTGAAGATATTTGAATACTGTATGACTATGACCTAGATAGTATCTGTCCTTCTGTGGCCTGCCACATATTCCTAGGTAACAGTATTAACAGAGTACAATAACTGACGGTAGACTGGGAAATGATGGTCGTTTTGTTTATATGTGTCACACCCTTAGATTTCAATTCCAAACAATAAGATTGAATCCTGCTGCAAACGTTTGGTTTTACTTTCACATATCTCCTAAACTCCCCAGACTCCACCTTAATAACCTGCAGAACATGTCAATGTTTGCTCAACAAGACTGAACACATTTTGAAAAATGGATGCCAGAAGCAAGGGGAGTACTGTATCTAAAATATTTTCTGGGAGACATCCAACATTTTCAGTAGTGGTTTGAACGCTGAAGATTCTTAAGAACACTGACTCATGTCATTTCATAATATACTGTAAGAGTATGTCTAAAGGTTCCAGCAGTTGTAGTTTTGTCATGTGACTTGACCTATTACTAAGCTTGTCTGGCATTTCGGAAGTGGAAACTTCTGGGGTAAATATCTACAGTACTTAAAAACTGAAAACTCGAAACTGCCATTTAGCAGTCAAAAGTGCGAATACATCAACTCATTCTTGATCATTACTTAAGTTTCGTGAATTTTCCCACATTTTAGGATAATAGTAAAGTTAGCAAATGATGAAATTATACAAATTGGTGGAAATTTAGTACTAACCAAAAGCAAAAAAACAACTACACCAACATACTTAAACTGAATCCTGGTGTAGGTCTAGTTATACTAGGTCCTTTTGGGTGCTTTTCTTTCACTGTTTGATTACCTCATTCATTAAAAAATTACTTAAAATGTAAAAAAAAAAAAAAAGCATAGGTACAATTTATATATTAGTTTGCCCTTTTTTAAATGGTACAATATAAATACACAGCCATTCAGGATTTTATTTGTATATTTTAAAATGTAATTTATTAATTTTAAGTTATTGAAAAGCTGACTTTTTAACAGCCCCCTCAAAATGTATTTTAATATGCTGATGTGGTGCTCAAGCAACATTTATTATTATTATCAGTGTTGAAAACAGTTGTGCTGCTTAATATTTTTCTAGAAACTGTGATACGTTTCATTCAGGATTCTTGATGAACAGAAAATTGAAAATATAAATGTTTTAACTGTTACTTTTGATCAGATTAATGCATCCCTGCAGAATAAATGTTTTTTGTTTCAAAAAAAAATTACTGACCCCAAAATTTTGAACACTAGCGTATATAGATACTATATACATATGAGGTCCAGACTACTGTTCCTGTACATACAAGAACAAAAAATTACTTATGGGAAGGCCAAATAATAATTTTATGTTTATATATTACTGTTTACATTTTAGCAATTTCATTAATTATTTGTGACCCTGGACCACAAAACCAGTCATAAGTAGCACGGGTATATTTGTACCAATAGCCAACAATACACTGTATGGGTCAAACTTACTAAATTTTCTTTTATGCCAAAAATCATTAGGATATTAAGTAAAGATCATGTCCCATGAAGATATCTTGTAAATTTCCTACCGTAAATATATCAAAACTTAATTTTTGATTAGTAATATGCATTGCCAAGAACTTCATTTGGACAATTTTAAAGGTGATTTTCTCAATATTTAGATTTTTTCACACCCACAGATTCCAGATTTTCAAATAGTTTTATCTCAGCCAACTATCCTAACAAACCATACATCAACGAAAAGCTTATCTATCTAGTTGTATAAATCTCAGTTTCACAGCTTATACTTCATATAACCTAGTGTGACAGCATGAACCCAGAACACACTGCCACAGAGGGTTAATGTGTGTTCAATGAACTATCTTTTATTCTTGGGTAATAGCGGTGGCAATGCTCAATAGCTTTTTTGTATCCCAGGCTGAAACTGACTTTTAAAACCTTAACCTACCATGATAAACATTCACACCACGTGTGGATAAAAATGCTTAAGTATGTTGGCCCTTATGTGTTTGTCAATATTGTGGTCATGTGATCATCAGGTGTCACCTCACTGACGCTCATACCTTATAATAGGCCCCATCTGAAGCAGATGCATGAAGAGCACAAGGGGTCGGTCTCTCCCCAAGTCCCGGTGCACGAACGTCAGCGTGAGCTGGGTCAGAACCGACGGAACCAGCATGAATGTAATAGTCAGCCCCATCCACACTACGTCGTCACTCTTATGGTACATGCTGCTGAGCACCGAGGCGCATATGATCTCCGCGCAGTACAGGGCGGTGGTCCACAGCACGCTGAAGGGTGGCTGGACTTTACCGTGGTTGATCACCATCACGACGCCGTTCTCAGTCGGGTTCGCGGCGGACTGCTGCGCCACCACCTCCGTGATGTCATGCTCGGTCGGCTTGTTGTTTTCCATCTTCTATCGTTACTTCTCGTGCGTTTTATATGGCTCGAGATTCATGCCACTGTTTGTGTAAAGTCATCGTCGGTGATTCGGATCTCAAATCAACCGTCTGCGCGGTGCATTTATATGAACTCGGCTCATATGCACACTGCCACATATGCAGTTCTGCGAAGGAAAGTCACATGAGTATGTAGTATGAAGTGAACTTCTGTGTTTTAAAGTATGCTACACGTACCCATTTAGATATTACGATGCCGCCAACGTCGATCAATTAAACCGTCTCCATTTCGCAGAGAGACTTTCAACGGAATTGTCTCCGATCCGAAAGCCCGATGTGTCCTGACATGTAGTGTCTCTGGCTGCTCTGCTGGAATCTCCCGGGTCCTAGTGCACAGCGATTGTGGTTAACCAAAGTTGATTCAGATTTGTGAACTATCTTTAGTAGGTCACTTTCCAGCAGCAGACAGCGAGATCGTGGTCTTCTTTGGCGCACGGCTCATCGCAGTGCAGGGGGCCAAGCCACTGCGCTCACGGCGACCCGAGTTCGATTCCCGTCTCGAGGTCCTATGCCGGTCCCGCTCCCCTCTCTCTAACCTTAACCAATATTTCCCTGTCATCTCTCCACTGTCCTGTCTAAATGATAAAGGAATAAAAAGCCCAAAAAATATAATTTAAAAATATCTATCTTTAGTAGGTCTGTTTTATATTCTGTAGGCCTATCTTCTTTTCACTCCAATTGAATGAGAGGGCAAACTGATGGCAGCAAACTGAATTTAAACTTGAATTTAATTTCTATGAAGATGGCAGTAGCCTATCCTTGAGACTTTAATATAAGCATTTTTTGGTTGTCTATATATTTGCATGAAATGCAAGGTCAGGGGACAGCAGAGAGGCTTCTAAATTTATGGACAAAGAGCTTACAACAAGAAGAAAGCAGTACAAATATAGCCGGCTGTTACATATTACTTAATTAATATATACATAAATATGTATATGTGCTGGAAGTGAAATGAATTTGCTTTAAAGCAAGTTTGAAATTAAAGTAGCCACACCACTGTCAGAAATGTATTTTTTTTTTAATAAACTGAACAATTTTCCTTCTTGAAACGATTTCAAACACATTATAACCTATATGAGGTGAACTGAATTGAATATATGAGGGCATTTTTTATCTTTAGAACTGCATATTTTCATTCTAACCTCATAAAACACACTTGTAAAAATATGTAATTAATAATATACAGTATTTTGCTCGTCTTGTATATCTTAATGCATTTTTTATGATCACCAGAGCTAAGATGATCATCAGTTCAACAACATCTGATGCTTTTCAAAATTGTAAGTATTTGTTTTTTATATAACCTATTGTACTGTTATACTATTAATCTAGACACTCTTTTTCTGTAATGTTCTTTAATAATCTTAATCATGCTAATACAAGATCAACTGTCCCTGAAACACAAGATAAAAATGTATAAAGCTTGAATGCCTTGATTTCTGCTTAAACCACAGTGCAAACAATGATTGCTTTTGTATACGTTAAGTTGTTCATGAGAAAATGGCTTTAGCTTGCCATTTGTCCACTTGTACATATATTTGTAAAGTCAAGGATGTCAATGGGTCTATGATCACAGGGGCCTTGAACTGAGAGTCCCACTGTGGCCTGACACCCCGAATCAAACTGCTGCAGGTGTGAAACTGATACACAGACTAACATTTGTTGCAGTGAACATTAGCAATACATTTAGAAATTAGAAATATCATCTCCTTATTGCAGCTTTGATGTTTTATACAAGTCATGATACATTGGTGTTGCTTTTGAAATACATTACACATGTGGTGTGTTTATTTTCACAATTGCAACTATGTACTTATGCCTGTATTTAGACATTACAATTCAAGAGAGAGCCTCCGAAGCATTTGGTGTCCCAGGGGCCTCACATGGCCATAAACCAGCCTTGTAAATACTCACATTGAAAACAGCCATTGCCTATGACAGCCACATAGTAAAACACTAACAATGGCTATTTGAAAGCACCTGCATCTTAGATTTTTTTTCAGTATAGAGATTTAGCATGTCAGTTGAATATCTTTACTACATGAGGAGAGACACAGCTGTTGCTCTGCATTATCATCCCCACAGACTGATTGTCCCAAACTGAACTAGCCATGATCAGTAAACAAATGCATATGGCCTTCTCTGACTCAGATCCACAGTTGTCAAGCTCTCAAATGCCCAGTGAATCATATAATGCAGTGATTAGTAAAATACATGAGCTTGTGGAATTCTTGGATCTTATATAATGTGGTATGTGCAGTTGTCCAGCCTGTGATTCATGGAATCGGATGTATTAAATGAGGCACTGTAAGGACGTGTCATGGGGTTGTGCCTGCACTCAAGGCTCCACATGAGTTTAGTCAGCAGATGAAGTAAGTGCCTGTCAGTAATTACTTAATCAGATCAGACTACAGAGAAGTAAAGAGGATGTTGCTTTTGTTTTGTTTTTGCCAGTTGCCACACATCCGGTTTTAAGTGGAAGAAACTACCTTCAGTAATTTGATCTTTCAGAGAATCACTCGAATTGATAGATGTGGATGCATGCCTAAAGCGTTTTGTAATTCAGTGGAAAAATGATTTTTTTTTTAAAGTTATATATAGATTATTGGAGTATAAGAAAATACTATTTCAGTCTTTTTACTTTCAAAATGAATGTTATTTCCTGTTTCTTTGTAATTATTTGTGGAATATACTAGCATCAAATTTGATTTCAGTGTAGATCCTAAAATGACTGAACAGAAAAACAAATGTCTTGAATTGGACCTCTGGTGGTCAAAAGTATGTCATACACCTCAGGAAACTCAATGCTGCAGATAATCAGACCCTGGACTCTATCAGATGTAAACACTGTGTTCTCAACTGTAATTCTAAAATTCTTGGAAAATGAAAAGCACCTGATAAAACAGGAAGTGATCGTAGCAGTTAATCTTTTCTAACGCCTGTGCCAAATATTTATTTATTCAAATGTAGTTGATTTAGATGAAGGTTGAGATTCAGCGCAGTCTGTGTACTGTGCTTAGAACAACCTTTGACTTGGAATCTTGTGACAGAGACAGACGCAGACTTTGATGTGGGTTGAGCCCAAAACTGCATGTTATTATCATAATTACATGACTACCTGACATGAAGTTAAGGTGCAGGAAAGACAGTCATGGTGTGGTCACTGAAGTTTGGTCTTATGCAGTAAAGCTCTTAAAATTCCTGTAAAATGTATAACTGACGCATTATGACTGACATTATGACATTATGTATAACTGACATTATGAACTGGCTCTGAAAAGTATTTGCTACACTTAAAAATGAATACATAAAACAAAATATGGTTAAGAAATCATTAAAAGAGCAAGAAAAGCAAGACATTGACTAAAATTATTACATTGACCAAAAATGACAATGGAATGGGTTGGTTACAGTAAGTAATTATTAAAAAAGAAAGAAAAGTAAAGTTAGATGGTTTCATTTTTTGCAAATGCCACTTGGTTTGGTATTTTATGTAATGCAAATATATTTAAATACTTTTTAAATACTGTGTGCTTTTGAAATTTAATGAAAAAAAATAATCAGGCTAAAAGACCATTCACACCAACAACAATAACTACATAACTATAACAATATTTATACTGGTGTCTTATAATATGACTCTGTTTATTAGTTGTCTAGTACCTTATATGCCTAAGCTCTTTATAATCGGGTGGATTCTGATTAGCTGTCAGTATTTTTCTCATTCATCAACAGGAAAAAAAAAATAATTCTGAAAGTGATTCCAATGATGTAGCTATCATTATAACTTTGGAATGAATTAAAACTTTATAACTGTCATTATCGTTATTGTTCTTGGTGTGAATGGGCCTTAACAAGTAATAGTTTTCTGAAGTGTTAAAATCAGCATGAAAGTTGAGATCATCTTTTCTGCCCTATTGTGACATATACTGTATACGGCTTCACAAACAAGAAAAAATGTAGGGCAGAACTTGATTTTGTCCATCAGGAGTTAATTGGGTCGTTGTTGTCTGCTAATTGCTGTGATCTCATATGAGTGACAGGTAGCTGGACAGGATGGATTATTGGCCAGCTTTTGTTCCATTGATGCACACGTCATCAGAAAAGAGATGTTACAAGGGGAAGGGGAAGTTAGTGTTTTTGCTTAAAGATTAAGAGATCACATGAATGAAAACAATAGGGATGTGCACAGATAAATTATTTACAATACTGTAGCATTACATAAAAATAAGAATTGTCTACTCTGTGAATAAGCAGAAGCAATAGTCTTCTGAAGATGGAGATTTCAGAAGCACGTACAAGTGAGCCTGCATCACTTGGATTATTTATCTGCAAGTGGCATGTAAACAACAGGATGACGTCACACTATAATGCTCTACACAGTAATATGCTTTAGACTGAGTAGTAGATAAAATGTTTCTCATTTAACTCAAATCAGATGTCTATGGACTTATTACTAAAATCTAAGTATTTTTAGGATGTTTGCATATATTAAGCTTATAATAAGCTGGCAGATGTCTACATTTAGCCCAGTTAAACCATGCAGAATGGCAGCCGTCACCTGTCTTCCATATGATTGGTTGTTAGGATGTGATGGCGTTCCTTCTAAGCTCCTCCCACATGAGGTGATAGGATTAGAGAAATAAGTAAAGCCTGATTAGTTTTTAGCAGACTTGTGCAAAATGTCTCTGGAGAGACAAACAAAAACGCATGGAGTCTGATATACTACTGTGAGTAATATTTTTTTTATTGACTGTACATAAACTCTATATATGTGATATGATGTGCTGTATTATGTCTCTGCATATGTCTGTATGCTCATTAATGCTGTTTATGATCACATGTGATTGTGCAGAGGAGTACACCGAATATTATAGTGATCTCCAAACACTCTGAAACTTACAGTTTACAGTCTGTATTTAATAATCCACACTAACATGTTGATGCTTTGTATCTGTAGTCAAATATGCAGTTTAGAACTTACAGTAGTTGCATCCTTAATTATGTGTAAGGTGTCAGTTGGAAAGTTTTATGTAGAAAAAAATGTTTAAACGTATTTTAAATTTACAAACATAGAGAGTGTTTGCACGGTGGGCTACAGCACACATGCTGCTTGGATAAAGGGGTCAGGTGTTCAAAACGAGAACAGTATAATTGACTCAGACTACTTTTTAAAGGCTTACTGTACTGAACAGATGTACAGGGATGGACCAAGCACTAAAATAGACAACAGTACTACAACTCAGACACCTGTAAATGTAATTAGACTACTATGTGTCTGCATTGGATAGGAAGCTGCTATCTGAATATGAGCAGGTTATTCTGCTAGTACTATAATAGCCTAATCAGCTCTTTTGCAGTGTTTTGATCTCTTAAAGCCATGACAGCTAAAGGCTGATTCTTAAAAAGAAGGCTAGAGGTTTTGTTTTGTATTGTTTTGTTATAATATAAAGTGTTTATTTTTTAATTTTTAATTTTTGTTTTGCTGTTTTCAATGCACCTATATTTGGTTGTAAAATTAAGAGTTTATAAACTTTTATTGTATTAGCTGTATTGTATTTTATTGTTTTAGCTGTATTGTCTTGTTTTGTTTGGCTGTAAAATGAAATATGTCTATAAAGGTAAATGTTTAAAAAATATTACAAATATTTGAAGTGTTTTTAAATTTAAATGTTACATGTAAATATGAATAAAATCATAAAAACAAAATAATGTTTGTTTTAAATTATAAATAAAATACTCAAAAACAAAGTGAGGATGGCTCTTTCTCAAAACTGATCCTATATTTGACCGTTTTTTTGTATTTGCTTTTCAGGCATTACAGGTGTTTAGGGGATGGTGTGGGTGTCAGAAACTCAAGTAAATAACGAATCCTTAATGCTTAAGGTTAATGCCTGTGCGAGACACAACAGCTGGGGTTTACATGTATTCTAAGGCCATGAGCACAAATGAGTGAGTATCCCTGTTATCTGCTCTCAGGTATGAGTTAAGGAGACGATGGTGCTCTCCCTGGTGCTCTCCTCCTCAGGTCAACATGTTCAACCTCATAAGCAATTGCTGCAGCTGGGTCTCCAAACTCCAGCAACCACTGAGGTACCTATACAATTCCATCTGATTTTTTTTGTTGTTGCTGATCAGAAGGGGTCAGCCTATTATCAATAAATGGCACATATTCAATAACCCTGTTTGAAAATTTTCTAGGAAATCACGGTTCTCGTGGTTGGTTTGGACAAGGCCGGAAAAACATCTTGTGTCAGAGGGATGTTGAGAGGTAATTTGAATAAATGTTAAAGTACATCAGTGAGAGGTTTGCTAAATTGACTGCAATTTGTTGAGTTTTAATGTTATGATACTTTGTTAGTGCCCCCTGGAGATATAGGTCCCACTCATGGATGTGTCCGCACTGAATTAAGGGTGGAGAACTACTTGGTTAACATACTGGATATGGGAGGGGCTCCTGAGGTTCGGGGATCTTGGAGAGAACATTACGGTGAAGCTCACGGCATCATCTTTGTGGTGGATTCCAGTGACAGACAACAAATGAAAGAGGTCAAAGAAGCTCTGGTGGACTTACTAAAGCATCCAAGAGTAGCAGGAAAACCTCTTCTTGTGTAAGATAGCCCTGTTTACAACTGCTATTATTAAATCATCTTTCTGATGAAAATATGTCTTCTTATAAATCATATAATATTATTAAAATGATTTTCTCTGACAATGCTCCAAACTATTCAGTTTTAAAATCAATGTAAAATTCACTTACAAATAGCAGTACTATCTTCAGTGTGTCTAACTATTAGAATTTTGCCTGCAATTCAACTTATTTTGGCCATCTCTATCTATATCTCATAACAGGCTGGCAAATAAACAGGACAAAATAAATGCTCTGCTGGGAAATGAACTCATTGAAATTCTCTCTCTAGAGAGGCTGGTCAACCAGAGCCGTTCACTTTGTCACATCGTGAGTACTGTGAAACAATATTCAAAACATAAGATAAACCTCTAGGAACTGACAATATGCCAGGTTAATGTTTATGGCAACATTCTGACCGGTTAGCAGTAGCTTTATTACAGTGTATTTTAAGCAGTTTGTTCTTAATCTACAGGAGCCATGTTCTGCCTCATTGGACCTGCGTCGCTGGTCAGACAGAAAGACTCTGCGAGGGCTCAGATGGCTACTGCGAGCCGTGTGCCTGGACTACCCTGACCTCTGTGCCCGTGTGATGAGAGATGGGAGGCGAGCAATAGGGCCAGAAGAAAAAGAGAGGAGAGCAAAAATAGAGAAAAGCCAGAACAAATCTAAAGAGGAAAAGTAAGGGATGTGTTTATATAAGATAATATGTATTTACACTACCATTCAAAAGTTTGTTAGAGAAATCTCTTATGCTCACGAAGGCTAAATTTATTTGATCAAAAATACAGTAAAACAGTAATATCATTGCACTTTAAAATAACTATTTCTATTTTATTTCAAATATAATTCTTGTGACGGCAAATCTGAATTTTGGGCAGCCATTACTTTACTACAATTTTTAGTGCAACATGATCCTTCAGAATTCATTCTGATATGCTGATTTGATGTTCAAGAAACATTTATTTATTTATTTTTATCAATGTTGAAAACAGTTGTGTTGCTTTTTTACATTTTTTATAGCCTACTATAAATAAGAATAGAAAGCTCAAAAGAAGAGCATCTATTTAAAATAGATTTTGTTTTTGTAACAACGTAGAAGTCTTTACTATAACATTTTATTATTCATTCTTTCTGAATAATAAGAAAAAATTCTAACTGGCCCAAACATTTGCATACATCATATTATCTCATCTCAACGCAACTCATCTTGTCTTGCAGAACACGTACGAGCAAAACCGATATCCGTCAAGAACAGCACAATGAAACTGTGAGGAAAAATGGGACTCTGCAACCAATCAAAAATATTTTAAATAAGGTTAAATATCTTTATCATGGATTTTTTAACAAAAATGTACTGTTGTTTAATTGACTTCACTTATTTATTTACTCTTTGGCATTGTAGGAGGACTGTTTAAAAAAGAAACTAAGCAAAAAGAAGAAGGTGAAGGTTAAAATTAAGAAGGAGAGTCCAGGCAGAGGAGTAAATGAAGACGAGGTGGAGGAGACAGAAGGAAATGAAGCAGAACAGGACCACAACAGCCAGAAAGATAAAGCCAGCAGTGCATTACTGCCTCCCAAACGAAGGAAAATGAAACGCAAAGCCAAAGTAAAAGAAGAGAACTCGGGTCTACAAGAGTCCCCCAACAGCGAGGTGTCCAGACCCTCTAGAGGTATTGAAAATTAAGTGTCAATAAAACTGAAATACTGCATCCTATTTCCTTTCATGCTTTTAAATTATTTATTCACAGGAAAAGGGGAAAGAATGAGAAAAAAGAAGACCGTTAAAGTAAAACGAAAGAACAAGATAAACACAGAGGAAGTTCCAGCAGCTTATGCACAGCCTGTTGATCTTTCAACTACTTTCGGTAAGAATCAGTGACCTCTATAACACTATTCATTTTGATCATGGCTGCTCTTGGGGTGAATTTAGGCCTTGTGGGAGGAATTTTAAAAACAATTGTATATAAACTTTATATTTATTGGCAATAATCGTTCTACATTGATATTAGAACAATAAAACAAACCAAAGCATTTGCTCAACACAGACAGCCCTGATCTGTAGAAAAATAGGAGACTATTTTAAGCATTTAATTTGCCTGTTTCCTAATAGACCTTTACCGAAAAGCAATTTTGGCTCTCAAAGCCCGACAGGAACAGGACATGGCTTCGGGATAGTTATGAAAAAGAAGAATGAAGAAATGGAAGACTTGGATGGATGGATGACATGCTGAACCATTTTACCCAAACAGAAGTCTGCTATCAATGTCAGCAAACAGAAGTTACTGTTTTGTAATGGCTAGATTGTCATCGTCAATACCTTTGTAAATGTATACTTTGTATTGTAATTGTATTGATTATTGAGAAAGAATTATACTAAAAATGGGACATTCATTCAGAACAGTCTGTCCTGAAAAAAGACTGATAGTGTCCTAAAAGACTTTTGTATTATAACTTACATAATCTAAGACGGCATATGATGAATCAGTCTGATAGATAATCAAGAGGGTTTATCATTAAGTATATTACATTCACTGTATTTATCCTTGAGTCTGTTTTTACAGGTTTGAATAAGAAAATGCCTACTTTTTTTTTTGTTGTTAAATTTGAGTCATTTTTACCTTTTTTAAAAATATATAAATCCCTTTCTTTTTAGCCAATTTATACTTCTTTGTGTGTGTGTGTGATGGTTTTATATGGAGAAAAAAAATGCATGATGGGATAAGTATTACTCAAAATGATTGTCCCTGATGTTTTTCAACCAAATAAATAAACAAACTCCTGATCAAAACACTGCGTTATTGTAATTTATACTACGGGGCCGTTGAATGCTTGAATCTGATTGGCTGACGAACGTTCTGAGATGCGCAATTATTTTCTGGGAATCGTACGGCGAACGTAGTTCCAGGCAGCTCTCCTGACCGCGTTACAGTTCCATATCACTTCGCATAGTAAAACTGTAATAACAGAAATTACAGGGCTAACAATAACAACAACATGACAGACGATTTTCCGAAAATAAATACACATGACATTTCTCACTAGCGAGGTAATCACAGCGCTGTTTAGAGACGCTGCTGCAGAACACTGTTGAGGGACGCACAGAGGTAGCTAATTCACACAAGCTCTCTCTCTCTTTCTCTGTGTGTCTCTGTCTCTCTCGCTCTCCTTCTAATAACTGCATTAGAATGCTATCAGCGGCTCAAGCCTCCATTACGAGCTTTAAAATAACGTTTTGGAACCAGCAAAAGAGGCATTGGATGAGACGCGGAAGAAATAGTCCTACTTACAATAAGGATTTAATTACAAAAACCGGACGAATCCCTTTAAATATATCATCTGATCGATGTCTTGGGGTGTGGTAACCGTAGTATAAGCGGAGTAACGTTAATTGACTCCGGGCTTGAACTAGCAACGATCACCACCTCGGGTGTGCATTATTTTTCTAATAATTCAACGACCCTTCGTCAAATATTCCTTACATATTATTAAACAGTTAGTTTTGAATAAGAACCAGTTGGCGCTTTGTTAAGCTAAAGTTATTCGTCGAGCTGTCTCTCGCTACCTGAAGACTAACTGAAAAACAAAGGGAAAACAAAGGGTAATTTAATGCCATTTATATTTTTAAATAATAACTAAAAAGCTAGCAAGTTGTCCAAACTAGTGGAATAGCCTACTTTTGTTGAGAATGGTACAAAATTTGCATTTTCTGAACATCCTGCGTGTGGTTTCTTTGTAAGTTTGCTGAGGCCTCCTAGTGTTGAGAAGCACAGGCTGCAGCTGGCTTTATGTCTATCCCTGCGTCTCAATGTTCATACTATCCATCCTAGATCCTAGGTATGTGAGCTTAGAATAAGTGTGTCCCAAAGCATAGTATGTTGAAAAGAGTATGCCAAAAGTCCCCGGATGGTCTACTATTTCAGGTCGATCCATGCGCACTCTAATGGCTAAAATTGCCCACAATCCATTGCGCTTTGGCGAAGGATTCGGTCCAGGACTACAAACACGAATAAAAACGTGTTAGAAAAACTACAAATGTGGCGGATGCGCGCGATCAACGGTTAGGTAGAGAGATTTACAAGTTTACAGGGGTTTGAGTTACTAATGATCAGAGCTGGGTAGTAACGGATTACATGTAATCTGGATTACGTAATCAGATTCCAAATCTCAAGTACTTGTAATTAGAGTAAACTACTTTTTAAAATACTCGTAATCAGACTACAGTTACTTTTTTATGGATTACATGATTACATATTATTTACACAATGGTAATAAGTTTTCTTTTTTAACGTTTATATTTTTTCCTAATAACCCTGCCGCTTATATACGTTCGTGATTCTTCAGTTTTTCCGGCGGAGAGGGGGGAGGGGTGTCAGAATCACGCTCAGAAGAAATCAGCAACAAGATAATGGAAAATAGCGGGTAAAGCAGCCTTTAATCACTGGATGCACAGACATCATTTCATTTTTAAAGAAAGACACGGGAAAATGTCACTGTTCAGTGTAAGAGCTGCCTACCACAGATTAATTTGCTGTCCACGGAAATCTTTGTCCTAGCAAAGTTATTGCTGGGAATTTCATGTTCTTTAATATATTTTTTGTAATGTTGATTTTTCTTCATTGTTACTACCTTATGCACTTCAAGGCCCCGTCCACACGGAGACGCATTTCGCTGTATATGCATACATTTTGTAAGTATAGGTGTTTCGTCCACACGGATCTGGGGTTTTGGAAGAGTGAAACCGATGTATTTTTAAACCGGGTCCCAGAATGGATAAATTTGAAAATGCCGCCTCATTTTCATGTGGACTCCGTATATTTTCTGAAACGATGATGTCATCAGCCCACGTCTCGCCCCTAGTCAAACACTGCTACGTCACGTAAGAGCAACAAAAACATGAACAAACACTGAACAATTGTTTTTTTTATTAATTAACATTAACACAAATTAATTAATGTATTGTTCAATGTTCGTTTGGTATACCGAGCGCAAGGTTTATGCGCATAGTCCATGTCTTCTCCGTTCTTAATGTGTCTCTATGGCAGAATTTCAGTGCCTTATGCTGGTCTGGCATGTGTACTACATCGTTTGGTGTCTTTTCCTCATTAGTACTATGCACTTAAAATGTTTGAGATGGATAGAAATGTCATTGCTGTGTGAATTTGTCTTTTTCAGAATGTATGTTTGGAATGTAGCTAATGTTTTTCATTGATACATCATATACACTTCTAGTGTTTTTTTGTTTTTTTTTTAATATTTGACCTATCAGGGATATTGCTGTAAATTTCATGTTTTTCAATATTGTTTTTTGTAATGTAGCTGTTTTCTTTTACTTAATTCTAAGTTTAATATGCTTTAAAATCATAAGATGTTAGCAAACACTTACAGCAAGGTACATTAGTGTTAGTATTTTTTTTAAGAATTAACTTTCCATACATTGCACTTGAAAAAGAAGCTATTGACTTAATTAAATATATTTTTTGGAATATATATATATTTTTTATCTGTCAAAATAGCACAAGATTAGGCTAAATCATTATATGTGATATCAAATAAGGGTTAGCACAAATGTAATCTAAATGTAATCCAAAAGTAATCAGATTACGTTACCAAAAATGTGTAATCTAAGAGATTATATTACTGACTACAAATTTTGTCATGTAATCTGTAATCAGTAACTGATTACAATTCATAAGTAATCTACCCAGCTCTGCTAATGATCAACATTTAACCTGGTAAAAAAATATGAATTTATAGTTATCCGTGTTATATTTCATCTGCAACAGCAATATGAACTTTTATAAACATCAATTTGGTCGTTACCTTTTAAACGCATCATTATGCAGAACATATTAGCAGAGTTCTCCGCATGAAAGACCCGCGACTGCAGATCAACGAGCTACTTCTTTTCTCTCCAGTACTATTGGAAGTTAAATTAAATGAAACGTGAAGTATGTTAACTGTTACAAGATGATTGACAGGCCAGTTTACAGTGATAGGGTGCGTGTAACAGGTGCGACAGAGCAATTGTGTGACGTGATAGTATGTCCCAAAGCTTGCATACTCTTCTACTACACACTCAAAGTGTGTTCTTTTTCTTCACCAAGAGAGTACATACTTTAAGGGCGTAGTATAAGTAGGCACATTGAGACGCAGGGAAAGACATTAATAAACCGCAACGCCCTCTAATGGTGCTCCCTAGTAGTGAAGGGGAATGACATGCAGCCATATTTGACTGTACTCATCAAGCCCTTCCCCCCTTCAGCATCTTCAGCAGGACAGTGAAGAAAACTGGAGCGGGACAACGGATGCCAATCGAAAGGAGACTTTACCGAAGATGGCCTCGCCAAGAACCATAACCATTGTCGCCCTTTCCTTTGCACTGGGTCTGTTCTTCGTGTTCATGGGTACAATTAAACTCACACCAAGGTTAAGCAAAGATGCCTATAGTGAAATGGTAAGTGATCGTCGCTTAGCAGCATCCATGTGAGCAAATGAAGCTTCAGCTGGAGGCAACCGGCTTTTGTTTTAGGAGGGGGTGCGAACGTAACTGGCTCTTTTTGCATTTTTCTATAAAATGTCGCTGCCTGCTTGTTTAACAATAATTTAATGTTCATTCTTTGTATTGGATGTGTCGGTGAATATAAGATAAACTTAATTTAATTCCATCTATAAGCTTAGATATAAGAAAGACATAATTAAAATCCTGATACTGAGTCGAATTATGTAAAACATCATTGGAGCAGCTGAACAGCGCACAGCCGCAACATTGTTTCATTACAGCAAAAAATAGGTCAATTATGACATTACAATGCGCATCATCTGTATGATAAACAGAAGAAACGCTCTCAGATATGACGTGTGATGATTATCTTCTAAAACAATCCTTTTAAAGCAGCTCATGATAAAGCAATGGCGCCGCTTTCCAGCAAATTCTATCTTCCATCTGCAGGTGTAGCAGCTGCTGTGCTGATGTCATAGACGCGCGTGTGTGTGTGTGTGTGTGTGTATATATATATATATATATATATATATATATATATATATATATATATATATATATATATATATATATATATATATATATATAAATTACAGTACAATTCAATGCAATACAGTTGGGTCAATATAAGCATTACAATATTACAAAAACAAAAATATATCAAGCATTTGCATCTATCTATCTATCTATCTATCTATCCATCCATCCATCCATCCATCCATCATTTCATTTTTGCAGTGTATATAATACATAGTTAAATGTGTAACATATGTATTAATGTTAAATATTCTTGACAAAAATGTAAATTTGATGTTTCTGTTTACTTTCCAGAAAAGGGCATACAAGAGTTATGCAAAGGCCCTTCCAGCACTGAAAAAAATGGGCGTTTCTTCTGTACTTCTACGCAAGATTATTGGTACTCTTGAGGTGGGATGTGGAATTGTTCTGACCCTTGTGCCAGGGAGACCAAAAGACGTGGCCAACTTTATTCTGCTACTGGTCATGCTAGCGGTGCTTTTCTTCCACCAGCTGGTTGGAGATCCTCTAAAACGCTATGCTCATGCCCTAGTGTTTGGTATTTTGCTGACGTGTCGGCTGCTCATTGCTCGTCAGGGTGAGGACCGGCCTGAGAGGGAGGAGAGACGAGAAGAGCAGATCACTGCCCAGGAAAAGAACAAAGTCAAAGTTTCTTAGCTCCACAATTGCAGAAGGAGCACCTGGCAGCAGATCTGTTTCTCTGGATAGTAGAGAAGGTGCTCGGGAAAAAAAGACAGTAGTCCCAAAAGGTGATTTATGTCCCACAACTACATAACAGAAGCCAGAAAACCAGATCTTATTTTACGTTTACCTCATGTCTCACCTGTAAAACTTCTTATTTAAAACACAAATTTTCAGTTTGGACAATCACCATTGTGGCAACTGTTTTGGTTGTGGTTTTGCAACAAAAGATTAAACTACTGTAATTCCCAGTTGTATTTATTGTTATTATTATTATTTTGGCCCTGCATTGAACAATATCCAAAATGCCACTTTTAAGATTATACTGTGATACACGTTTCTTCAAATGTCAACAGTTTTTTGTGATGGTTTATTTACTTTTGAGCTACTGTCGATGAATACTATATAAAACCGGTTCTGTTTACACTGAGATTGATTTTTTATTATTAAAAAATGCTGTACATCATTTGTTTAAATGTTCGAGTCAGATGGCAGACAGTAGCTTTTCTGGTGCCTCAAAATCTGTTACAACCATCCAAACTGAAAACATAACAGCAGTTTGTTTAGGTACATGTAAGTTCTGCATGTTATTATTCTTTTTTAATTTGCATATAATAATATTTCTTTGTTTCTTTTGATCAAATTTGATTTTCTAGGTTGTCTCTCAAACACAGTCAAATAAAAAATTTATCCTTGGATTCTTCTTATGGTTCTTTTCTCCTTTTGAGTCATAGAACTACCACATTGTTTTACAATTTTTATTACTAAAATTTTTTTATTTTTTATCTACTGTATTTTCTTTAGATCAATTTGTTCCTTTATACTGTTCCTGAAAACCCAGCACTTCTCATTTGAGGTGTCTTACTAATTTTACATACTAAATTCAGTTTATGCATCACTACTAATAAACTGAAGAGATGAATCAGGTGTCTCAAATAAGGATACATTCTAAATGCACACTGCTGGAAGGAGTAGAATTGAGAAACTTGTCTGATATGTTTGGATGTATACTGATAATTTGCTGTTTGTAACTGAGTAAAAATACCTAACGGAGAACATGACCTGTGTCTAAACCTTTACCAGAATGCCCAGCTAGTTCATGACCTGAATTGTGCATTCTTAGTTTACACAGAATGGGTCATATTAAAATTTGACAGTGAGGGGTAACAACTGATGTTTGTGCATGCAGATGCTGACAATAAAACCTCTATGCAGTTTATCATGGAGTTTGGTGACAGTATTAAAAACACCACTTGTGATTTTTATGTCTTGCTCACTTTTTACTAAACGGATTTAAATAGAATGAAAAATAGAAAAAAAAAATCAGTCCACCAAAAGAAATACTTAAAGTGTGGATGTATAGTATTTTCTTAGTATGCATCATTAGAGTATCATCACATAATAGTATAACGGTGCCCTTTTTTCTTTTACAGTTCTTACCACTTAATAACAACCAATCTATTTATCAAATATAGTCAACTCAGTATCTTGATGTCTCAAAATTTGGTCTGATAATTTGCTGTTATATAATGAATATTTTAATTCATTTTTCAACCACTTTGACGTTGCTCTCCCCAGTCCAGTAGGTGGCAGATAAGCACATTCTACGTTGGTTTGCCAACCACCATAAAATATCACATGAAGTTGAAGAATGGCTACAGGCTACAGCCAGAGAATGTCTAATATGGCGAGAAGTTTCACTCTCACTACACTTCCGGCTTCTGAACTGGTTGCAGTTCCACTCTGATTCCATATGAGGGCGCTCACAGGACGAGTGCAGAATGAATGGAGGTCAATGGCGGTATACCCCACAAAATCCACTTTTCTCAGGATATAATTTTTTTGTCTAGTAATTTGAATGTTGTATTCGAAAGGAGATGCAAAGAAATTATATATTGCTGGGTGTTAGATTTTTTAGAGTCACTTATTTGCTTTAAAAAGTATTTTAAAATGTCAATGACGTCATACGTTATGCGTTCATTAGCAGAATGCTAGCGTGTTATGGGCAACAACAACTCAACCTGTAAGAAATCGAAAGGACATAAGTACTCGTTCATTCAACTTTCCACCTATAACCCATGTTGAACTTGCAAAACCTACAATCAGATCTGAGATTTCTCAACGGCAATCGGGTGAAAGGAACAAATTTAGCCGTCTAGCCCCATAGACTCCCATTCATTTTGCACTCACGGCGATCGCCCCCAGTGGAACTCTGGTGGAACTGCAACCAAAATTCGGTACAATAGGACTTAATAGGGAGTGGGAAGGCTCTCCGTAGACGGGCTCTGCTACAGCCCTACAGCCAGAGAGCTCAAGCTCAAAGCTGCGTTTTCCAAAAGCATCGTAGCTGATCGTAGCTCGATTGGTTTCAATGGGTCCACGATAATTATTAAAAAAATGCTGTACATCTTAGTATCCTACCAGTAATACCTTGGAAATAATAGTAATAATAATTATACATATATATATATATATATCACCCCTTAGAGAAATGTATCTTAGACACAGTAACCACGTATATAATATATTAGCCGTATAATAATTTACATTCGTGGAACTTCCCTTGGTATTCATTTGACTGTGCATCTAATTTGCCTTGCCTTGCCTTAACAACGATAAATGCAAATTACGAATTCAATGAAAAAAATAAATAAATAATGAATTCTGAAACACAACCATACATTAATAACGCAGTAAAGCTATTCCGCTTTCAGCTCATTGCGCTAGTGGCAGTACAGGAAGTGATGCAGTGCGCATGTTCAAACGGTCGCGGCAGATTTGGCGTTTGGTTTGAATGTGTTTCTTCAGCGACCGAGACAAACACGCGAGAGAGAGCAAATAATAATATAATGTAGCGAAAAAATGGCCGATTTATCTAACCTTGCGGGGTTAGGCTCCGAGCCGTCCGGACAAATAGACTCCTCCGTCTCCTCTGCGAGCAACAGAAGTTTGCGTTTGGCAGAAAAAGAGAAGAGAAAAGGCGAGGCGGATCCCTTTGGTCTCGCGGTGAAGTATTTGTCTCAGGGTAAGTGCAGCATAAAACATTATAGAAACGGATTACAAAAGCTATTTTAAAGTGTTATCGACGTTTAATAGTAGGTACTTTTTTATTTCAATAACTGTTCCTTTAGTTCGTCCTTTAGTAACTCTGATAACGACCTAAAGTCTGTTAGGTTCTTTTGTTTATCTGTGTGAGGGTGTCGTCATCAGATACTGCATCACATCTAAGTGTCATAATATCTGTTTACATGTATTGTTGTATGATACAGTGGAAGTTGGCACAGTAGTCAGAGGTAATGATGAGCTGGAGAGGAATATGGTGAGGGTGGAGACAGTGGCCCTCAGTAAGGGTCTTCCTCCAGAGGTCATCACAGTACTACTGGACCTGGCTTTGAGCCTCAATGCAGGTAATATAATTAGAGGATGCACAGATTTCTTCAGCTGTATTTGTTTACATTATAACATGAGCAGGAATTCATCATGAGAAACATTATAGCAATTAGATCACAATCAAACATATCAGCAGTTGCTCATCCTCTTTCTGCTAAATGGCTTTAGTGGTTTATGGCACAGATAATTAAATTCAGTTTATCTGACAGGAACTGCAAACTGTACCCGTGTGCTGAAGTTTCTCATACCTGCCACAGTGGTGCCGCAGGAGGCCATTGTAAAGGGGGTGTCGTGGCTGTGTGTAGGGAAAATGCCAATGAATGCACAGGTGAGGGCTGTCGATTGTATCTGCTCATTTGCTTTTGGTTCATAGGTATCAAAATTAGGTACCAGAAATGAAAATGTAATACATTTTATAAATCTTGAAAGATTCATCTATATATTATGTTCTTTTATTATTATTTTTTTCCTTTATTTAATGTATATATATAATTTTTTTTTTTAGTTATTTACATTTTAATTAAAATATCATAATGTCTCTGTCTTATGATGGAATGACAGACTTCTCTCTGGTTATGTATTTAGGACTTTGACAGTTATTTAGTCCCCCCTTAAACCGACCCCTGAAGGCTTGATTTCATCTGACTCCATTTTTTTTTTAATGCATCACCCACATCTCAAAATCCAATCAACACCTGTTGCATAGAACCAAGTCTTGTATCTGTCCCTGTCAGAATCTGTCACTGCTTCTGTTTCATTGCTATTTTTGAACACTTGGTTCATATCTTTTCTTTTGGTTCTCTTTGTCCGCTGGGTGCTCACTGTTTTTGACCTGATTGACTGCAAAGATGACTTGAGGTCCATTTATGGCTTCATTTTCAGCTTTGTGACAGAAGAAAATCTGGTTAGTTGTGCTTTGCAAAGTTTTTTTCTAATTTAGGATATGTCCATGTTGTAAGTCTACTGGCATATGTTTTATAATTGCATTAAAAGAAAAAGTCTTTCAAGTTAATTTACTAGGCTAATTATTATAATTTTTTCTTCCAGTGCCCTTTTATTTGCCACTTGTTGTACCTTTTAACCATGCGGGAACATGGTGAGTTGATGACTAAGTGGTTTAATTTTTTTGTCTGTAAATGCTGTAAGAGTACAACATGATGTTACTTGCTTGTTATTCTGATTTTTTTTTTTTCCCCCACTTTCGTAGTTCACCCATACAGAGTCAGAAAACTGTTGGATATTCAGGCCAAAATGGTAAAGACTCCATCTATTAAAATAAACACCTCAATATCCTTTATTATAAAGATAGATTAACTGTAGTGCTAGAGAATGTTTCTTGTAATTGGATGTTTCATTTCACAAGTACTTTGTTTTTCTCTCCTTTTACCTATTAGGGTAGACAACCATTTCTCACACAACTTCTAGCACTCTACAAAGTGTTCCGACCAGACCTAGTGACGCTCTCTCTTCCATCAAGAGTGAGGGTTAGTGTATTGTATTCGTTACTGCTTTTTCCAACAGAGCTTTGTTCTTCTGCCAGGTGTTTCAGACTCTTAGACAAAGCAATTTTTTGTTTTTCAGACTGGATTCAAGAATCACAACTCCACCTGGAAAGTGGCTCTTAGTGCTGTGCAGAGGAAAAACAAGGGTGCTGTTTTAGTTGACCAGAGCCTCAGCCTGGATGTGAAAGAGAAGCCATCCTCCAGAAAGCGGGTAAGATGTCATCATAGTAATACTGTAAAGTAGGGCTGGGACGATAAATCGATGCAGAATCGTTTCTTGGATCGATTCTTAGATTTTCAGAATGCATCACGATTCCTCAGGAATCGATTCTGAGCTTAGATTTTAACAGCAGATTGCGCTCTAATCTAGTTTTTATCCGCACACTTAAATGCTCATGAAGAAGAGGGCTAAAGAGCGCTAGTGCATTTGGCATATCATGTAATTTCACCTCAGCTTAGAATGCTTTTATGACACGAGATTAATGTAAACACAACCCACTGTGAACCCCTTTGTAATTTGCTTCAACCTTTTCAAATTTTATGAATTATTATTTTAGGTTCAAGTGTGTGTAAGGATTTGGAAACAAGCAGAGTACGGTTGTTTCTAAAGCATGGAGTGCCATCTGATGTTCAAAACTATGCTCCGAATTGATTCAAGAAAGAATCGCGATGCATTCGGAGAAAATCAGAACCGATGCTGAATCATTTCTCGATTCGCGATGCATCGATTTATTTTCCCAGCCCTACTGTAAAGAGCTTTAGAGAACACTGACTTGTCAACTAAAGACTGTTACATGCATCAAAAATTTTAACAGATTTTAAAACACTAGACTTGCCTAAAAGCTGGGCATCATATACTAAATGATGCAGCCAGAATCAAAAAACACAATACACCCTGTTTCCACCAAATACAATGCACTTTTTGCCGGGAGACCAATGGGCAAATTCGGATGTGCTTCATTCACCGTTGTTACTGTTACGTGACTTACCAGTGCTAGGTGCGTCGTTTCACAACGTCGTTTCGTTCCTGTGGCCTCATCATGACGTCGTCAATAATAGTAGGCCATTTAGGTACTTTTCACCTACTGGTTTAAAGTGAAATTGAAAGTGAAGTAATGTGTCGTGGCCAAGTATGGTGACCCATACTTGGAATTTGTGCTCTGCATTTAATCCATCCAAGTGCACACACACAGAAGTGAACACACACATTGTGAACACACACCCGGAGCAGTGGGCAGCCAACCTTCGGGTCATAGGTCTGACTCGCTAACCATTAGGCCAGACTGTCCCACATGAATACTATGAATTTCACATACTATTTTTCTCACTACAGCATAATATGGAAGTAGGCATGTTTAGATGCAACTTATGCCTTTTAAAATTGACTTTGACTCCTCCAAACTGGAAATTGGGGCAGAAAACTGGCCTTGTATATTCCAGTCTTAAATGTGCAAGTTCTGAAATTATATGAATAGGGGACAAAAAGAAAATGTATCAGTTAATCTTTAAACTGAATGTATGTATCTAATGTCCACAGAAACTACATCACCTAGCGATACCTCCCTTGACCTCGGCATTCGACAGCAACTCCAGCAAGAAGGTGTTACGCCTGCAGGAGCTCCGTTCCTTCAAAGAGCTACTGGAGAACATTCACAATATAGAGGTAATGCACATGTCTTTTTATTGACTAGCAATATAATAGGATATTAATTTCCTGGCTCTTTAAATGCAAAATGCCATATTGCATAATATTCATCAAATTTACACGGATCTGCACTACTGTTGTTTGGCCACTTGGTGGAGATAAGCCTTCACAAGACTGATCAGTGAGCATGTCATCAAGTCTGCCATCTAATTTATATTACTGCAGAATCTTTCACAGTAGTTAAATCTCAGATGTAATTTTTAATTTTCGGTTTGTTTAATGTTCATCAACACTGTGGTGTCTGTAAGTACTAAACAATATATTACACTCTCAATTGGCAAGTCATAAAATATTTACAGATCGGACCCACTGACCTTATTTAATTCCTTTTAATGCAGACATTTATGCTTCATTCTGCTTCAAAATACTTTACAAAATGAATATCGTCATAGTGTTCCTGCACCATGTTTTAGGGTGATTTTGCAGTCTGCAATAGGAAAGGATTGAGGAAGAAGCTGGTGGAGTCAGTCATGTGGAAAAAAACAGTTCATTTGTGGCCGTGGGGAAAGATCATTGATTCTTTCTCACCGTGGCAACCCCATCATTAGAATCAGTCATTTCTCAGATGAATGATACATTTGCTTGTTAATTACAGAAGGATTCAGCCATGTCCGTTGTCAATCTGTCACTTAGTTTTATTTATTTATTATTTGTTGAAGTCCCGTATTGTGAGGCAGCTGTTTGTAGACTGACACAAATTACAGTTTTTGAAAAGAGTGAGAACGTAGAATGCTGGAATGTGTTTCATCTAAACTGTTGTACTAAACTGTCAGTTTCAGTACAGGTCTCAAAGGAGCCAGAAGTATGACTGAATTGGTTTATTTGCCTCCAGCTGTGTTGACAGCTCTTGGTTATGATATACTGTCTCTGTGTTTTGTAGATGCACGATGTATAGTATATTGCAGCTTTATGTTAAAGTCATAACTTGTTTTCAGCTGCCTGCCCAGATGGGTTCGCTTCTGGGATCAGCTCTGGCTCTGCACTATCTGGACTGTGTACAGGATGAATCTGCCTTCCTGCGCCTTAACTTTTGGCTTGGGCACTCATTGCAAGAGGGTAAATTTTCCATGTCATATTCCAAACCTTTTCAAGCTTATCTTAAGTCTCTCCTTGCCTTTAAAGTTCCCATTCAAATTCCAGTTCAGTAACATAATGCAGTTTATTCTTGTATGTTCTGGGCAGAGTTTTTACTATGTCCCGTGGATGGAAGTTCTGACAACACTTCAGAAGCCTGCCGCTTCCTGAGCACCATCCTCTTTTCACAGCAGTTCCTTCAGGTACAACCAAGCAACAGAAGACAAGTATAACTCAATAGGAAATTAACCTTGGCAGCCTCAAGGTTGGATGTTTAATATCAGAAACATGTGGCAGTTTATTCCACAAACCCCAGGACATCTATCAATCATTTTTTCTGCCTTGCTTTCTTTCTCTTCTGCGTTCCTGAATGATCTCCCCACTTGTAAAATCCCACATTGACAGGGTTTGTATTTGTGCATTGTTCTCAGGAGGGATTCTCCAGCACGGAGAGTTTTCTTTATAAGTTTCTGAGTGTGTGGGACGGCTGTCTACTCCGGCCGCAGATCCTGGATCTTCTTAGTGACATCCCCTTGATGCCAAGCTTCTGTGAGTGTCCCAATTACCTCTGCTGCAACCAGAGGAATTCAAGAAATACCATTTCTGCTCTCGTAACATTTTGCACTTGCTGACTTTTTAATTTTTGTGAAATGCATGGAGTGTTCTAAAAGATAAACAGTCCTTACCTTTAATGATAATGGCATGTCTACATTGTTTATTGATCAGATAACATATTTCATTGTCTTCAGCATTTTATTGGTCAGTGTAAGTAAAACTGTAACCTAACGTTTCTTTTCTTCATCTGTAGACATGCATAAACTTCTCTTTGAGCCACTGAAGCAACTGTATTTTACATCCACAGTATTTTTCAAGGTTTGTATGTTGTTTTTTGTCTTCCTTTCTGTTTGTTTGTATCAAGCACAAGCATGACCGTGTGAGCCAGGATGTCAATGAATGCTTAAATCGTTCAGACATAAGTGAATTACTCTTTCTACACAAAGCCGTGGCATCTTTACACTTCCTGGGATGTTATTTGAGTGGTGTTGTGATTAAGCTCACAGCAGTTGAAAGCCGGATTTGATTTTTTTCTCGCTCTTATCTGAATGTGCCTTTTCACATTGTCCTCCTCACAGTGTAGTGTCATCGAGTGTCTGAATAGCATGCTGGTGAAGTGGCTGACATGGCATTCAGTCAGCGCATCAGAGGGCGGTTTGGACATCAGTCTTAACAGCAACAGCAGCATGTGAGTATACCAAAAATATGAAATAAAAATTGACAGTTTAGTTAGTTATCAACACATTTTCACAACCTATTTAAAAAATAAACAACTTTTCTTTTTGCTCAAGTAACCAAGGCTGTGTAGGCAGAGAAAATGGTATTAACTGATAATAATATTGCCAAAAATGCTTAATTACTTATTCTTGATAAAATCTTGGAGTAGTCTTGGAAACATGTTGCTTAACTAGTATTTAAATAACTTGCAAATGCTGTTGTCTTTAATGTGACTTGCACTTTACTGAGTCCTCTGAGAGTTTTTAATGTCTGTCAAAAACTCTCTGTCTTGGAAAACATTGCAGAAATAATCTGAAGAAATGGGACCACACTCCAGTGATTGTACTCTTTAAAAGTCTTGCCTGAGGTTTACCACTGCAGATTTCTTTATATTTTATATTTAAAAGAGATCAATGAACTGCTCCTGTGGTCGGGCTCCATCTGAACCTCGTTTACCCTAAAAGTGTTCTGTGGAACGGTGTGTAATGAAGTGCGGTGGATTTTTTCCCTCGCCTGTCGTGTATTGCTTCTTTCTCGCTGCTGATTTGGTTATTTTTTTATTACATTACTGAAGTGCACAGCTGAAGGAGAAATTATGATCAAGGGCAAAACCCTGTTTGACTGCGCCGGTGTGCCATGCATCAATGCGATACACCCATTATTCCCTTTTTCGCTTTGGGTCTCTGTGCTGTGCGAATTGTGTGGGTGCCAAGCATAGCACAAAGACACATCTGGTGTGTACTAGGTGTGATTTTAGCTGATTTATTTTGTACGTTCTGCAAGGAAAACTCGTTTTTCAGATGTTATTTTGTGTATGCTTTCAAAGAAGTGAGCGAAAAGAATAATGCACTCCCTTTCCTAGGACTATGACCTTGTCTGGTTTCATGGACTCAGTTATGGAGCTGGTTCGCTTTGTGGGACTGCTGGCATCTGAGGGACTCCGTCTGGAGAGCTGCCATGTTCTTCTGCTCAACCAGACACTTGCTTTCTATGAGACGGTACACTCAACTACGATTAACTTAATTAACATGATGTTCTTGGCAAAGTGACATCAACCGAAATTCCAGCCTGAGTTTTACTAAGATTTATGTGCTGATTTTCGTCTAGTAGATTTAGTGCAACAAACCCTGCTGTTAATGTCTTTGTGCTAATGCAGACTTTTTTTTTCTCATCATGTCTAGGTGTGTGACATGTTTTTGAAGTTCAGTTTGCCTCTGATCATCATGCCTCCGGCTGGGGTTTTCTACCCAGCGCTCTTTGCCACAGACTCTGTCAGCGTGGATAGGCTTGGCTACATCATGTACAGGTACTATATGTGAGCTATTATAAGCTTTATGGGTCGTTTTATCACTCTGGTAAATCCTAGAGATTTTCTGCTTGAGATGTTAGCCTGGCCATGCTAGATTAAGGGCATCTTCTGGAACTTTTGGGTGAATGAGCTGGGTGAAGGGTAAGGTTCTCTTCATCGCATGTGCGGTTCCCATGGCAGAGGGACACCTGTGTGCTGCTGGCTAAACTGAGAGCAACAGCCTGAACCTTCAAATGCATTACATTGCCATGGCATGATGCCTGTAAGCAATAGATGAAATCAAGTATGAAGATCCTTTCATCTGCTTCTGCACGCAAACCTTTCAGTGGTTCTGTGAAGGCCTTAAAGGGAAAGGTTCACTCAAAAATCAAAAGACTTCCATTTTTATACTATCATGCCAATATGAAAGAATATATAAGCTACTGCTTTCCATATAATGAAAGTTGATGGGGATTTATAGTGCCAAGCTCCAAAAAAAGACAAAGTATCATACAAATCATATGAGAACTTTTTGAGAGAACAATTGTGTTAGGAACAGACCAACATTTTTGCCCACTTGTTTGCTAGGCTTTCATTTTTAGTGTATTACTATTGTTGGCTTAAACGTGCTGAGGGAAAAGTCAAACCGGAAAATTCTTATTCTCAAATAAGTTTTGAGTCTACCAACATTAATTTCACAATTGTAGTGTGAAGTGTGTGTAGTGTATATCTGACTTAAGCTATTTCATGTTTCTTTTTTTAAATAGAACAAATAATTCTAGTATAATATGTTAGCTTTATTAAAAAAAATCCTGTTGTTATATCCTTTTCTCAGATACCGGAAGAATCTGACCTTGGCTAAGAAACAAGAGCAGCAGAGAGAGGTAATGAGGAAACAGTGTCATAAAATGAACACATAGCAAAGTCATGAAAAGCCAACTGTGTGTATGCAAGAGGTTTTGTGTCTAAATAATTTACTCATAATGGGTAAATTAGAAGGACCTTCAAGCTGTGCTTTTAAGAATTTACAATGAAGCTCCTGGAGGCTATTGCTGTAATCCTCACCTTACCTGCTGGGGATGAAAAGAGAAATTTCTTGATTGAATCCCAGTGAGTCAAAGCATGGCACTGGTGTTGCAGTGAATAAAATGGGCAAATAATTTGATCACAGCATTGCACTTTTGTCATTTAAAATATATATGTGATTGATTGTCTCAAACTGTAACCCATTAGATCCATTTAGTGGAACCAAGGTGTTATTGTACCCACAAGCATTCTGTGGAATTTGAATTTACACTTTGAGCTAAAAATGTGTCTTGACAGGTGTTGACTTGTTCAGTAGTTTCACGTTTAATATTTTCTCACATTACAGCAAACATTCCACATTAGCAGAAACACATACAAGGAGTTTAATCGGAACCTTCAAGCCATGGTGAACTCCATGTGGAACTCCTGGTGGTGCGTCCCTGGTTCAGATATTGAGATTGACAAGGATCTTATCGCTCTGAGCAAAGTGGCAGAACCCTGGTGCCGTTTCGATCTCATCCACCACCCGGCGCTTTTCAGCTATGCCATCGAATTTCATCAGAGGGTGAGCGAGATATTCTCACACTAGTGACATTTAAAAACACGAGAGTTTGTAATCGCACAGTGATGCTGGACTGTCATCTCATCTGGAGCAAAGGAAAGGGACTCAGCTGCGCAAGCTAATTAGATGATTATATTACATCAAGTGTAAAGCCTTGTGTCACTACTGGGGACAGCGCAGCCTCCACTTTTCACTAATAACTTTAGGAATGGACAAGGAGATAAATGTGGTATTAATGTATCTTTTATAGAGGATCCATTAATACAGAATCACATTTTATTATTCATGGAAGCTGTGTGAGACTGGAGTTTTCATCATCTTTAATAATACAAGTACCTTTTTTGGTCCGACTGCAACATTCAGAAGTGTACTACTGAGATTTAGAGCAAAGGGAGAACAATGAATATTTATGTGTTCTCTTTATCAGTGTTGGCCGGAGAGGAAGAACGTGGATCTCGGTTCTATTAAGGTACTAAAGTTATATCATCTCCTTTTTATTAAAAACTACTTATTTCAGGTCAACATGGGAGCTTTTTTTTTTTTTAATCAGTCATATTCTGTTGCAATATTCCACACCGTAACTCTTCTTTTCATGTTTGCAGACCGGGAAGTACTGGAACTGGTATATGGAGTTTCTCTTTAATCAAGGTTTCTATGGCCTCAACAACTTTATTCAGACCAACACTGGGCACGGCTCCACGTTGAATAGTCAAGAAGACGGGCAGCCCAAGAGTCAGCCTTGATGCTGGCAGGAAGTCCAGGTGGCAGGGATGTTCATAAAACATGTATATATTTTATAGTCATCATCCGAAAGAGGGCAGAAAGGAACCACTTGCATAACTGTAAATACTGAATGTACATTACAAGCCATTTTGTTACTTTCCAGTCTCTTTTAGTGTTGTGTATATTTTTAGGCCTTTTTTTGCTTTTTATCTTTTGTGGACAAAAAAAAAAAAAAACTAAAACATTGTGATTAAAAAAAAATACTGCTTTTACTGCCATCTAAAAAACAAAATCCCATTATTTATAACATTTAAAACTGATGATCAAAGATGGATTAATAGTCTTGTTTTTTATTCCTGTAAACCAAATGGGCTACGTATCTTTGATCCACCTGACATTAAAATAAATCCTTTGTTCTCAGATCCAGCATGAGGTAAAGCAGTGTGGTGCAGGCTTTTGCCATTTTTTGTAAATGATTAACTTTACATTAAACTGGACTTATTTGGGGACCTGCTAATGTGCAGTGATTTAGAGCTGTTGTGAGATATTTGTCTCAAAGTAGTTGTGTTAAGGGTAATTCGCACAACAAATCTGTTTTTAATATTTCAAATGCATGGTTTTACTGATAAATATATCATTTAAAAATATGAATTGTTTAAAATGCTTATTTATTGAATTTAGCATGCATAATTAGCCTTTTGTAATAAGCTGGTTAGCTCAAAGACCTTAAAGTAGATCTAATGTGATTTGAATGCAAAGGATAAACATTCTGCCTATCACGAAATCAAACCCTATAAAGACTGCTTCTTTAAAAATCAATAAAGACCATTGTTTTCCCACAGAAACACTGTAAGCATCCTCTAGGGAACTTGGTCCAAGTGCATCCTAGGAAATCTCAGCATCAAGGCAGTGTGAGCAAAGCTCTACGGCTTTACGTTTTACAGCCCATCTCATAAATGTGAGCGCCTGCAACTCTGCGTGACATGTCTTCGTGTTTATGAAGGGCTCTGGAGATGTCTCGCGACGATATGTCCCCTCTCTGGTCCGAGCTATTTTCAGCGCGAGCGCGTCACGTTGCCGTCCAGCAAACTTCATCTGGAGTGAATGAAGAATACGCGCACACCTCCGGGATTACAGCTCATGCGTTATCATGAATTGAGGCAGGTGCACAACTTCAAACGATGAATTCTGCGAGCGCAAAACTGCGTGATCTACCTCGCTCGGCTGATGTCCTTGTTCATGAATGAGAGATTATTCGTTCATCGCCTTCTGCCCGATCATCACCTCCACTCTCATCGCAGCTTTCCGCTTTTCATCTGAGCGTCCGTGTAAAATGGAAATCTGAAGTGCTCCACTTTCGCAGTTTCTCACCTTTCAAAGAAAAAGGTAGGACTTTATTTGCTGTAACGTTACTTGACAAGTGTGCCGTGACGATGGTTAGAACCGTTACATTCACGCGAAGCCTTTAGTTTCAGTTTAGAGACGCGATATAAATCAAGCTTGTGATATCCGTTATTATTAATGCAAACTCCTCGATCGGTGGTTTATAGAAAGGCCTGATGTGGACTGGCTTTCCTGTCTAACCGGTTGACACGTGAAGCCAGTGTAGCGGATCCTGTGGTTTATCATCTTGTCCGATGCTCTATTAAGAAAAATGTCTTGGAAGTGTCGCTTACATTATGACAGTCATCGGCCGGTGAATTTATGAGCTGAGTTAAGCGCGTCTATATGTAACCTGTAGGAACGGCAATCGTAAAGAATTAAGGGTTCTAGTTCCTATTCTTATCGATTCCTCTTTCATTAACGTTAGCTGGTCTTTTGGTACTTTTGAGGGAGAAATATTCATGGGGGAAAAGAAATGCAATTCCTATTGCATTGCCCTCAGCAGACGGTTGGCATAGATCATTTCAGATTTTAACAGAACAGGTTTAATTTATCAGGAAAAATACAATTCTTGCAAAGTGTTTTCGTAGTTTTTATTAAGAGAAGAATGCAATCAATGATTGGAAGAGACTGTCTATTAAGATTAATTCTTTCGAGCTACACTGGTCATTAATTCTTGGAATAGAAATAGTCTTTTAGTATCTTAAAAGGGTCCTATATGCTTTTTCAACTTTAGTTAGTCTGTAATGTTGCTGTTTGAGCATAAAAAAAATATGCAAAGTTACAAAGTTCAAAGTCCAGTACAAAAGGAGATATTTTATTTAACAGAAATCACTTTTCAAAAACTACAACGAACGACTCGTTTGGACTACAATGCATATTTTCGGGATTTGTGATATCACAAAGGTCGACGAATGGGACGAGACCTGGTTGAGCTGCAGTAGAGAAGGTTATTGAGTGTTATTACTGTGTCGGAGACATCCCAACACACACAAGCCAAAAGAACTTACAACGATCACAATCAAAATCACTAAACTGCGCTCAAATTTATTTGATTTTGACGCAATATTTACACTGAAGTTTGCAGGCGGCTATGGTAAGAGGCATGACATTTCCCGACCAGGCGCCGAGTGCTACCAATCACAACACACACTGTCCCAGCTAACCAATCACAGCACATTTTGTATTTCAGAAGGCGGGCCTTCATTTGATACAGGAACTATTCCAGCCGTTCATGCCAGACTATAAAGAGAGGTGTTGTTATAATGTAAAATATGTGAAAAATAATGTTTTTCGAACAACCTAGTATGAGAGCCTGTTCCAGTACTACCCCAAAACAAAATTAAGACTTTGTAAAAGGGCATAATAGGACCCCTTTAATTTGGTTACGCTTTAAGTTTTTTATTCGGTAGGAATAAACGGCGTATAATTCATTCTTTAATCCAACAAGGCATGATTCGTTTGGAAAATTAGACCACACTGGTGGCAATATGATTTTGATTAAACTAAAAATAACCGATTTATATGAATCATTGCTTTTTGAATCAGTTCTAAATAAGAACACAGTTCACAAACTTTTGATACTTTTTTGTTGTTCACAGCCCCTGGAAATGTTCCTAGCAGTATTTCTTTGTTTTTACTGTGTAATTATTAGAATTCAGTCCCTCCTCTCTTCTTTCCAGGCAGACAGTGCTTCACATGTTAAAAATGAAATGGGTGTGGGTTTTGACATTTGTCTCCGAATCACGTTCATAAATTTTCAATGTTGTGGCACAGTAGTGTAATATGAGGTTGAAGCTTCTTTAAAAGCACTATTGTGACTCATGCTTTGATGTTCTTTGAAACGCCGACAGCCTTTGGAAATGGTGGCAGTTCATGCTGAACAGCCACAAAAAGAAGAAAAGTAATAAGTGTCTATCAGAGTGTTAGATAGACAGTGATCCTGCTGAAATGATCAAGAGTCATCACTCTTGAGTTATCAGCTCATCCTCTTTGTTATTCACATGAGTCATTCAAAGTTTATGCCACTGTCACAGTCCTCTTCCCCTTTTCTTACCCCTGTCCCTTTTCTTTTTTAGATCATGTAAGCTCACCCTTTCCCTTACTGTCATATTCAGGGTTATTAAACACAAGAAACCTGGAAATATCGGGGAATTTTACATTTGTGATCCCTAGGCCTAGGAAAGGAGACAGGAAAGTCATCAAAAATTCAATGCTATAGCTAATGTAAGATTTCTCTGGTTCTGCTCTGCATGGAAGCTCAGAAAGGCTTAGATGATTTGTTTGAATCTTTCATTTTAAGGAATGGCACCTGACTTACAATTGAAAGTCCTCTTTTGAAATCTGTATGAAAGATACTACCACAGTAATCATGAATGACTTAAAATGGAAATTCTTTTGTCTCAGACTTTGGGAACCATGAATTTTCAATAATTTTGTGCAATCTGAAAATACATTTACCAATCATTCAACATTTATTCCTTCATCACAATCCTCTTTCTTTATTCTTCCCCAAATCATGCATGTCCATTCCTTCACTTGCAATCCTCAATGTGAATATGTGATGAACAGCAAGTGTTGTGAGATGACACAGTTTTGAATGCACTTTGAAATGTGTTTTGACAAGAACATTTATTGGTGCAGTGCGTGCCACTACACCCCTGAATTCTAACTCATTTTCTTGGTGATTTGTTTTCCCTCTGCACATCATCAGCATGTACTTTTGGACTACATTATTTATTTGCTCAGACGGCACCTTGTACGCAGAGAACTAGCAGGGGAAGTTTACCTTGTTTTTTTGTTTTGCCTCACTTAGAGGAGTGATCTAAAAATGTCAGGAGTTATGGCGACACAGATTCGGCAAGAGAGAAACTTTCTTGAGCATGTTCAAAGTTCGGTTTGAAGGTTCTGTGTGCCATAATTCAATACGTTTTCAATAAACTAGATTTGCATTTCCTGAAGGAAATGCCAGTGCTTGCAGTGCAGAAGAGAATAGCATTAAGAACAAGTTATAGGACTAAAACAAACCCCTAAATAGAAGGTTTGATGAGTATCAATACAGTGCCTTGCCAGGACCGTGATAAACAAATCTGTGAAGTTTCTTCTAGTCTTGCAAGTTCCTCAGGTGCGGACCATATTATGTTGGTTATATAAATATGTAATCTTGTTTGTCTGCAGTCTGGCTTTTTATGTTCTCGCCGGCAATCCCACGGCCTCGGTTTGCCTTAGTCATGATCGGATATATGAACCAGTAGTCAAGGGAAAAGGCAAATACAGCTCTGAGCCCATAGAGTTGAAAAGCGGAGTCACGTTCCTCGGTCATCGCAATCACTCTTGACTGGCAGCAGCCTCACTGATGGCCTCATCCCCAACTATGTTGGAATAAAGCATTTTAGTGCTGTGAGAAACGTCTTGGTAATGAAACGTGTCGGCAGAGTAGCGCCTTTGATGAGCGTCTTTCTGTGCTTTCCCCTGGCCTTGAGACACGTCCTGCTCTGTGCTCGTGAAAAACGGGCCAATCACCCCCCTGTTCCTTTCCATCATCCACAGGCTGAGTTGAAAGAGAGGATGAGCAGACAGAAAGAGGCACAAAGAATGAGGATAGAAAAGCAATTTGCTAACTCCATAAATCCAGCCACCTAGGGTCTCTGACCCCAGAGATAGTAGCAGGAGGCCATTATTTAAAATCGGGTAACCAATGCTCTCCGATTAACATTGAAAGGGCTGGTGTCTGCAGCGGCACATTTATGTGTTTTATTTACTGCCTTGTACCGCATCATGCGCAGGGCTCCCGAAAACCAGCTCAGACTGAAACTCAGAAGGCGCCCTTAATATGGATTGATAAGGGGACTCTGTTTGTCTTCACCAGCTGCAGCAGGATGTTAAATTAAAATAAAGGTGATGCCCAAAGCCCGTTCTCTGTTGTTTGAAATGGTTATGTTTTTGTTTGTAGAACAAAAAAAAAGAAAAAAAAAAAAAAAAAAAAGCACATTATGATGTGATTTGTGTGGTGCAGTGGGTAACGCTCAGGACTGGTGACCAGAAGTATGTTGAATCGATGATCATGTGGTGCTACACACCATGAGTTATCACCGTTGTACCTCATATAAGAGTACTGGAATTCACTTTGGATAAAAGCATCTGCTAATTAAAGTAATTTTAGTTCATATTAATTCTAATAAAGTGTAATAAAATGAAAAGTATTGCTTTTCAATTAATAACTTGCTAGTCTTATGTATAAATGACTAATAATTTACTAATGATTTTCCTTAAAAATCTAATGATGATATTTTTTCTGAGGAGCCCAGATGTAGTTACTTATGGTGGATTGTCTAGGCAGCTCATTTCCATAACCAGTAAGTGAATGGTGACCACAGCTGACAAACAGGATTTTTCATTTACGTTACATTTACAGTACATTTAATAATTTAGCAGAGGCTTTTATCCACAGTGACTTACAAATGAGGAGCAATCAAAGACTTAAAAATGATAGAAGCAATCAAACCAACAAGAGAGCAACAATATATAACTGCTGTGACAGTGTAGCAAAGTTTTTATTTGTATTTTTTTATAAAAAGTAGATAGAAATACAATAGATAGCTAGTGTTAGAGGGTCAAGTTATTATTTTTTTATAATAATAAAAAAGAAAACAAGTAGATATAAAAGAAAAAGAATAGAGAATGCCAGTGTTAGAGGGTCAAGTTTTTTTTTTTTTAATGAATAAAAAAACAAGCAGATAAAATCGAAATGAAAAAAGTGTGCAAGTGTTAGACGGTCAAGTTTTTTTATATAATAAATAAAAAGAAAGTATATAGAATAGTGCTATTTTTCGAGGTAAGATTTTCTGTGAATAATAACTTGTCTTGCACAAAGCTGTTGTATAGCTTCAGAAGATTTGAAATATAGTGCACACGTCATATGGATCACTTTTATGAGGCTTTTATGGTGCTTTTTGAAGCTTGACACATTGCTCACTGTCTACTTTTATTGTATGGAAAAGAGCAGGTCAGACATTCTGCTAAACTGCTTTTTTGATGTTCCACTAGAGAAATATTGTTGTACTGGTTTGGAATCAATCTCAAAAAGTCCCTATAGTACTCCTTCCAGAAAAAGCAGATATTCTCATGTCCCTTGAGAACAAAGTCTTGTTTTTCCTTCAATGGAAGAGGGACCTTCATTGAACTCATAGGTCATTTAAAGACAAAGTTGAATAAAGGGTGAGTAAGTGTTAGATGCACTTGATTCCTGGTCACTCTTTCTCTTTTATCTGCCCACTTGTTAATGGAGTGAGACACTACTGTCTCAGTATTACAGATGTGTGCTCTGAAAAGATATCAGGCATCCAGCAAAGTCTATCAATCTGACGATTCTGTGGCTGAGTGAGAAACGGCAGTGTTTCTTCATCCCTGTCATCCGTAGGTACGTTGATGAATGCACCTTTGCTCTCCTGTTTTGTCAGACACGCTGGCACGCCGAGGGAGATTAGACGAGAATGCAATGTCACCTCTTTAAATAAATATTTATAGTTTCTCATTTTTTAACACTGACAAAGGACAGATGGAGTATGGAACAGATAGTAGTAACCGTGACTATACACAATGAAGATGCTGACTCAGGTGTTGTTGGCTGTTTTGATTTAACCGAACATTTAATTGCAGTTACATTAAAATTTAAAACGTAATGAGTAGACAGTTTTTGGAAAGTAATTTGTACAATGTGACTGTAATTTCTCCCTAGTACAAAGTACACTGTCCACTGAGTCAGGGAGTCCCAGTGTCAAAATTGTTCAAGTGCACTGAAAACATCCTGGAATGCACTAGAAAATTGTGAGATTTGCCTACTTACTATATCACTATATCACTATATTTCAGCCTCTGAATGGTTTGAAGCTTTGCTTAATACACGATGCTTGATACATGATGTCATATGCAGTGTTTTATTATTTATACACTACATTAATATTTAATTATATTTTCATTTAATATTTGTTCTTTTTATATTTTCAGTTTCATTTTAATTAGTTTTTATTTTCAGTCTTTTAAAAAGTACTTCAACATAGCTTTAATTTTTATTTCAGTTTTAGTTAATTTGTTAGTGTATATATCAGTATTTGTCAACAATCAGTTTTTGTCAGCTTTTGATTTTACTAATGTATTAGTAAATGTTGAGATTAACATTAAGATGAATTAATATGTTAGGTCAATTTTCAATTGTTAGGTCTTGTTGACAAATGTAAACTGTTAACAAGTGGAACCATATTGTAAAGCATTAACACAATTAAGTTTAACCTTGTCATCTAATGCTTATATTCTATTTTATGCCAATTATTGTAAAGTTAACAAAAACAACACTGGCCATATGTCAACTTGTACATTGCTGGTGAATGAGTCGTATTTAGTGGAGTCCCAACATTTTTGGGACAATGTAGTGATTCAAAACTATAGAATGGAATAAGATGCAGCCAAAGTTTCCTTGGTTTTCTGATGAGTTCATCACCTCATATACACAGAGCTTCTTTTATATCACCACAAACACCAGTTATGCATCAGTGGTTGAGAAAATGGCATTAGACTGGCTTTTAGAGCTGGTTTATCAGAGATTGCAGCACTCTCCTCTCTTACCCTACTGCATGATATTGTTAGGGACTGTGACGCAAACTACTACCATGACTTGCAATCAATAACATTAGTGCATTAGAGCGGACTGCTGCAGTGCATTCCTTTTAATATGTCTTAATGGCTCCATGCATTTAGCAAATTTGTATGTTTGACCATCTCTGCATGCTTTTTTGTTTTTCCTGGAAGCACAGTAGCTACCATATAAACACACTTGTCATAACAGCAGTTTTTAAATGGGTGTGAATGTTTTCAAATGGCCAGTCCAACAAGTATTGTGTAAGCTAATGCGTGCTAATTATAGTCATCTGCAAATTTGTATGTAATTGCCTTGTTTTTGCTTTGTATCCAGATCAAGGGTCTTTGATCTTTTTTGGTTGTGTGCACAGGTATTTTAAAACTGATTTGTTGATGCTCTTTTTTGCCTTTGGATTGTGATAGGAAAAGGAAGTAAATATAATAACTTACCCACCAAAGGCAAAAAAAAGTGTTTGCGGTAGCAAGAAAATATAGACACTCAAATGTATAACGCAAATTCATTTAAATTTTTGTAAATGCAAACTTTTAGATGTGTTTAAAGAAATTTCACCTAAAAATGAACATTTGCTAAAAAAAATTCCTTGCCCCCAGGCCATCCAAGATGTACTGTTTTTGTTAATCACAGCAGATTTGGCCAAATCAATACCAGTCGATGCTCTGCAGTGAATGGGTGCCGTCAGAGTGAGATTCCAAACAGCTGATAAAAACATCCCAATAATCTACACTACTCCATTCCATCAATAAACATCTTGTGAAAGATTTTTACCTGTGCATTTTTTTTCTGCAAAAAAACAAGTTCTAATCCATTAAATGATTTTTCTGATGAAGAAACAAACTAACAAACATACATCCACTCAAAATCTGCTCTGATGAAGAAACAAACTAACAAACATGCTGCCTTTTTCATTAAAATCTGCCTTCTGAAGAGAAAATAAAACCTTGTTATTAACATGAAGCATTAACAAACATCCCTATATAGCTGATATTTAAAGATCAAGTTTAAATAACATATCAAAGTTAGTTATAGTTATGGAAGATTCATGCTTGATTTTACTTCCGGATTCGTAAAAAAAAAAAAAAAAAAAAAAACTTTCTTTGGCAACTGTCAAGTGCTCAATCTCTTTTCCACTCCAGTCAATCATGATTTCTGTGAATAGGTTTGTGATTGAAATGTACCAATCAAAAGTGGAATTCATAATGAGGAAGTACACAGAACATGCAGCTGCTTTAGAAATGGAGTTTTAAAAGACTATTTTCAAAGCCATGGGGTGCGTTTTCCCCAAAGAAACGTTGTTTGGGCTCAAGATGGAATGATTGAATGCATCACGATTGGAAAAAAACCCAAAAGACGATAGCTTAATTGATGAAATATATGATGGGTCCAGAAAGAAAATACTTTAGAGACCTGGAATAGACAGTGGCTTTCAGTCAGAACTCAGTTTGGTAATATCTGTGCAGCGGTTTTCTCGGGTCAATACAGGAGGGAGGATATTGTTTATCAAAGCCAGGCATTCTATGTCCACAGGCCTAGCGTCGCTTTATGATTTATCAAGCTGAAAAGGTCAGTCCGCCTCACTGTAATTAATTCTGTCTGATTTTATTTGGAGTCTGCATTGGAGAATGTTCTTCATTAGTGGCATGTGTCATTACATTGTTTAGTTTCTTGGCTGGAATGGGAGGGGAGAGGCGGCGTTCATTAAAAGGGAATGGTTTCAGATCATTTGCTATCAAGATGTTGTTCATTCTTTGATTTGGAGGACAGATAGACCTCTACAGGCGTGAAGTTATTCTTTCTTCTCTAATTAGCATGTATGAAACCTGTTGTTCAGAGGCAACTCGCCAGCCAGCGTCTCAAAGCTGGCAGTTTCCTCCGCATCAGTTGTGACCACATGTGAAGACAAGCAATTTGAGAATTAATGCATGAGTATATTTAGTTTTACTCTCTTAATTCAGCTTTGGGTGTTTATAGCATTTGATCTTTATTACAAAAATTACCATTTATTACCATTGCAAAAAACCGAGGCCAGTCTATTTAAATTTTGCCTACAGCATCTGTTTTTGTCTTTGTTATTGTTGGGTTATTAATGCAGTCCATTTGTTTCCCATCTCTCTAGGGTGCTGTGATACTCAAAACACTGTTCAAATTGCTTCTCCATATTTTATATAAAACTTCATCACTGTACTGCAGTATTAAAGACACAAAAGGGGAATGAATTATAGCTGCAGGTGAAATTTGACTCATTGAAATTTTTGGCAGCATATCATTGAAGATGTCTGTTCTGAATTTAACTGAATTTAAACTGTTGTTGTTATTACTACTACTATTATTATTATTGTAAATAATATTAATAATAATAAGTGTATTAGCATTAAGTTTTATTATTATTACTATTATTAACTAATAATAATGAATTCTTACTATTATTATATTTTATTTTTAAAACATAATACTAATGATATTAAGCATGTAAGCATGAACTCATTTAAAATTAGAGAAAAAAGAAAATTTGCTTCATTTTCTTCTAATATAATAATAATAATTATTATTATTATCATCATCAATTACATTTGTATTTAAAAAAAAAATTAAAATTAAATAAAAAAAAATTAAATGTATTATTTTATTTTCATTCAACTTTTTCATTCAGTTTATCCTTACAGCTAAAATAGATCAGATTAAAAGATGATTTTGTTAGTATATGTTAACAGTTGTTGTCAGCTGCTTATTTATCATCTCTCTCATCATTTTCTGGTGTTTGATCACGTCTGTTGCTTCATTTTGAAAGCACTGATGACTGTTAAATGTTATTTATGTTCCTATGGAAACTGTGAACTCTCAAAGGTCCAAACGTGTTCCTCCAGCTAATCTAACTGTTGGAGAAATTATAAGATTTTTATCTTTCCAGATAGCGTTCTTGTTAAACCTTTTGTATCTAAAGGGGCACGACAATTTGACCTTCTCCCTCATCCAGCCTAAAGTTTTTGATTCTAAACAGCCTGCAAGCTGTTCAACAGACCAGATCCAAAATGATTCAGCTGCGTGATTATGTCAAAGCATGACCTTTTTTCCCGGATTGGCTTTGACCTTTTTGAACGTCCACGGACGATCGCGGACGGTTTAAAACCAGGCACCTCAATAACAAGTGATAAAGCCCTCCTCTTCCTCCCCAGTTTTTTCACCCAATACCTGATCTAACACCGTGGAGATCACAGCGCTAATGGCACGAAGGGTGGGCTGTGTTTTCCACAGCCTGTGGCGCTCCAGAGAGGCCGGAGATTTGAAACAATCTGCTGCCTCCTGTCTGCTGAGACACTGGCATAAGTAAGGGGGCAGGAAGTATATGCTAATCATGCCTTA
Source organism: Cyprinus carpio (assembly GCF_018340385.1). NCBI lineage: Eukaryota > Metazoa > Chordata > Actinopteri > Cypriniformes > Cyprinidae > Cyprinus > Cyprinus carpio. The sequence goes on from NC_056610.1 coordinate 16,612,840, forward strand.
TCCTTTTTATTTTTAGAGCTGATCTCCTCTGAGTGCTCTCTCTCTCTCTCTCTCCCTCTCTCTCTCTCTCTCCCTCTCCTGATCTGTTACGATGAGGAATACGATGAGTCACAGGAAGGCAAATGAATGTTAACCTGGCACAAAACTACACTAGGCATGAGCTATATGAGATGCGTTTTCCCTCCAGAGGACAAACACTGATTTGATGTCCTCTATGAAAGGCTAAAACATCAATTCTTAGGGCAGCAGGCAAAGTGTCTCTAGGATGCCTTTGTTCCTACATGATTAAATTAAACAGTATTAAGTTACTTGTGCTAACCAGGTCTTACTGCTGAGCTGCTACAGGCAAAAAAAGTGTCTGCGCACATTTGATCTGCTTTAATGTTCGTTCACATTGTGTATTTCTTTTTATAGCCCGTTTCATATATAGCAGTGACATTAAACATGCCATTTTTATGAAGACGATCTTTGCTTGGGCTTCACATCTGTGACAGAGGTGTCAGATTTAAGAATGCTGCATAGTTGTATAATCCACTCACTGTAATCTTGTTAAAGCTGGCACAGTATTTGAGCTGTAGGCAAATTGATGACAGTTCCTCTTGAAATGATTGTCTTGCATTGAATTAAGAATAACCACTAGTCCAGATTGGATGACATTATTTTTTTCTTGACTTAAACTTAGTCACAGTTTGATTATTCTCTTCGCAAGTGCTGCAAAATGATTTGGTTATTTGAACAAAGTACCAGCTGCCTAATCTTCATTAGAACTAGAATAGTTATCAGTTCTGTCTGTTTAACCAGTGCTTGATGGTGTTAATTAGATTCAGAACCGGTTGGTAAGTGCACTAAATGAATATTTATGAGGAGAGAATTCATTAACTAAGCCTTGGCAAACATCATCTACACGATTCACTCTACGCGATTGACCGTCCACGACATTGTTCTCATTAAAACTGTCAGATAAAATTGACAGCGTCGGCATACTAAACCTGCATAGAAAAACTCTCTTCAAGATAATCAAGCCCCAATCACAATTATTCCAGTAAGTTCAATATCCATTACATTTCCTCGTCTGTTATTATCGCCTTGCCTCTTCAAGCAGATCTGATCATCATCTGATTTTGTGTGTAACAGTTCATTGAAGTTTCATTTGCTGTTTCATGGCCTTCCAGCTTGACATCCTCAATTCTTGATCTGAATTTAAATGCAAATGACTCTCATAAATGACATGTTTCCCCATTGGAGTTGGTTTTATCGGAGGATTGACACTGGGGCCTCTGATGCTTAAGCTGTAATGGATGGCAGGAATGTTGGTGCCAAAGCACTACCTTCAATAAAACCTCAATGTTTGTTCACAGCAGGCATGTTTTTGGATGTTAGAATGGCTGGCTTGTTCCTGTACTGCATTCCCTCTGCTCCCATCACATCAGTTTTTGATGGAGCCTCAACATCAAAAGTTATCTTCAAAATACAGGCCGTCAGCGGCATATCCAATGCCTTTCTTATGTTAATACTCTATATAGAGTCTTAACAGAGCTTGTTCCATGTAACTCTCAAATGCAGGCAAGATTTAGATTTAAATAAGCTTTTTTAGTGTGTGTTTGTGTGTGTATGTTCATGCATGGTTGCTGTTTGATTCTAAAGAGCAGTTCACAGGAGACTCTGATCTGTATTATTAACGGAATGTCCTTAGATAGATTGGTTTTTGTGGAATCTGCTATAAGGCCATCTTTGCTTTTGGGAGAAGGAAGTTTCGCTAACCTGTGCTATGGTCTAATTGAGCGGCATTCATTAAGCAAGGTTCAGTGAAACGTATTCAGTTGAATAAATAAAGGCCTGTAACCAAATAATAGTAAGTCATTAACCTCAAATGCCTCTTTTATCTTCATTTATTCTGCTTTGATGTATCCGGCGATATTGTCACAGATCAGCTCAATTAAATGTATAATTTTGTGTTCCAATTAGCATGCGTGGATGGCCTTTATTATCTTTGAGGTTGCTGATTAGTATGGACGTAAATGTGACTGATGAACAGGTGCATTCTAATAATCAACCCAACACAAAGGCTTTGAAATTACCAATATGCCCCTAGCTAAGCGTAATGAATTAAACACAATCCATAGCTTCCAGACACGGTTTATCTTTTTTTTTTTTTTTTTTTATACCAAACTATTGTCTGTCTCTGTCTGAAAATCCATTTTCTACAATCCAAAATGTGATTGAATTGGCTGAAATTAATTCCTGCTCTGTTAACAAAGGGGTGTTTATGACTACAATGAGATCGTCCTCCAGTAATTTTTTCACATGTGCACTACGTGTCAAAAGTTTAGAATAGTTAAGAATTAAGAAATGTCTCTTATGTTCACCAAGGTTGCATTTATATGATCAATGCAATAAAAAATGCAATATTATGCTGTTTATTTATTTTACAGTTAAAAAGAACTATTTTCTACATACATATATTTTATATTCTAATTTATTCCTGTGCTGGCAAGGCTAAATTGTCAGTGTCACATGATTCTTCAGAAATCATTCTGATATACAGAGTTGATGCTCTATTATCATCAGTTATTATTGGTGCCCAATTATTATTATTATTTTTTAAAGATTTATTTTTGGCATTTTCGCCTCTTTTATGATATCAGCAGTAACAGGAAGCGAAGAGGGAGAGAGATACGGGGCATAATATTTTTGCTTGGGATTTTTGCTGCATAATATTTTTGTAGAAACTGTAATACAAACGTGATACAACCATGATACATCTTATAAATGTCCTTACTGTCACATTTGATAAATTGCGTCCTTGCTAAATAGAAGTATTCCTTCCTTCCTTCCTTTTTTCCTTTCTTTCCCCAAACTTTTGAATTATAGCATATCATGGTTTCTACAGCACATCTGTTTTTAACATTAATAATAATAAATGTTTATTGACCTCTAAATCAGACTATACGTTTTGCTTTAGTCAGCATAAGAGACTTCTTTAAAAAATAAATAAATAAATAAAAATACAAATCTTAATTATTTCAAACTTCTGACCAGTAATGTAAATGTCACATTTGCTGGTTAAGGCACTACACTTCACATCAGAGTCATTAAAGTCATTAAGGACTAGACTTGAATGCGTCCTATGTATTTTGGCAACCTTATACTGCTGATACAGTATATGCTGTTAATTGATCTGAAATGGACTGTAGTCTCACACCAGCGGAATCCTGAATGATTTATGTCAAAAGAGCCACATCTGGATCACTGAAGTGCCTCTGTAATTGCAACGTCAGTGATCACAGATATCAAGGCAAGCGGTATCGATCGAACGCTGTCAAGCAAACGCGTCAGTCCTCAAACCGGGGTCAGTTCGATATCTGACTAATAAGAGCTCGGGCTCTGGAATATGTGAAGGGTGATAGGATGAAAAGAGGCGAGTGAAGCCCATTTGTCTTCTTTTACCCCATTAGACTCATGATTCCAAACAACACTGACCCGTGTTTGACTTGCTCATACCCAACCATAGACACACATAATTGTTCCTGTTAAGTTTTGATATGGTTGACATATTTCTAAAGGGGGTTGCTGGTGGTTTTGCTTGCCCTTTATCAAGACCCTGTGGTGATGCACAGGAACCAGAGACGAGGATGTGTGGTAAACAGCTCTCCCTCTGAGTCTTCTATTCTCTTCTCGGTGAGTAATGAGTCCTCAGGCCCTGTTGGCTAATTAAACCTGACATCACACCACAATTTGCTCTCTCTTGACTGCTTCCTGCTGGCCTCCATGAACTCACTGGCCACTTTTCACATAGAATCAGCTAATTGTACATCTACTGTAAGAAAAAATGGCATAGCTTGTCACTGAAGTGCTCTAGTGAACTCTAAATGGTGCATGTTAAGACACTTTGAAGAACAAATATGTGCAATTTAGGTCGCAATATGTTCACTGTTTAAAGATAGTAGTAATTTTTACAAGAAAATACTATTTCAGTCTTTCTTTGTGTTATTTGCATTTTCTCTGTAATTATAATGTAAAGTAATAATATACTAGCAATTTCATAATCAAACTAAATCCTACACCAATTTTTTTCAGTGTACCCTTTAGATATTAATGTCTGCCTTTAAAGAGCAGTTCACTGAAAAAATGAAATCCTGTCATCATGTTCTCACGCTCTTGTCATTCCAGACCTGTATGACTTTCTTCTGTAGAACACTTCAGTGAAAGTCATTGGAGACTTTTTTTGGACTCATTGTGTGGACAAAACCACTTGAAACATTCCTTAGTATCATTTTTATTCTCTAGAAGACAGTAAAGGCACCAATTATACTCACACCAGTGTTCTTTTTCGTTAATCGCTTAGGGGTAAGAAGAAGTTTGAAATACTTTTGCAGTGATATATGGTTAGCGAACATCCCAACGCCACCCAGACTGCTGAGAAAAACAGATGGATGTGTAAATATGTGCTATGCTCTTTTCTCTTAGTAACTAAATGAACACACAAAAAAAATGACAGCAGTGAGAAAGCATCAGATCATAGCGATGTGTTTGATATGTTTACATCAACTCTGTAATTTGGCACTCCAGTCAAGTCACATCACAGTTATTTATATAGTGCTTTATAGAACAGATTGCTTTAAAGCAAGCAGCTTTCATCTCATCAAAGAGGGCAGAGCCGCAGGCATACCTTCCTATTACGTAATTACCACGGACCAATGGTAGTTGGAAGGTGTTTACCAGCTGGAGTGAATTTTCTGGAAAGTTTGCTTTGGCAGCTGTTTTGAACTTCTGGATTGAACTCCAAATGAATTTCATTTTGACCTATTTTGTTCAAAATGATATCATATCAGTTCGTTTTTTTCAATTTCGCTTAAAGTATACCAGGTCCTTAGGCAAATAAGTGATTACATTGAGTTTTGATCGAACCATACCTTTAAGGTGCCAATATGTTCACCCTTTAGGGGTAAATAAGATTCAAAGATATAGTTCTGAGGGAACTTTCCTACAAGAAGCTGTTGTACTAAAAATACAATTTTGTTCAAAGTCTGGTGATGTAGTTAGTTTCATTTAGCCAGATATTTAGCTAAATGTTTGTCTGAACATGATGAAAAGTGACCAGTAAGAGTTTTTTTTTTTTCTTACTTGTCATTTATTCACATGATTTTGCAACACAGAAGTCATTTTCTGTGACTGTAAGCAAGGCTTTATCTTTATTAGCCAAAAAGAATGACTAAGTGCATTAAACAGTAAATCTATTTGCACTATAAACCAGTGTGTTTATGGCTACAATAATAAAATACTATGATAAAAAATTCCAGTTTGCAATATTAAGCAGCATAATGTTTTTGTAAAAAACGAAAGTGGGTAACACCGGAAACCTTGCAGATTCAAGTTACAAACAGCTTCTCCCACTCTGAGGATAAAAATATGGTTTTTACGAAATAGTGGATTCAATTCTGTTTATTTGCTACTATGTTTCTCACAGGCACATTTGCTTACACTAACCTGGCAAATCCAGAATAGTTCTTTCTTATAAACCTAAGCATAGGACCAGCCAATCAGGTGGGAACTGCAGATTTCAGCCAGCTCTTGCCATCTTTGTGTGTTATATGCATCTAGACGATCAGTAAACACACTGTGGGTGGTCTGTGGGTGAGCCGTCTGAGGCTGAGACTAGGATGAAGTCTGACTGCAGAATCTTAGTCTTGCTAACAGAATAGGAGCAGATTTCTGTGTGTTTGGGTTTTCCTTTCTCCACAGACGTAGATTTGTGGGTGCGCGTGCTCTGACTTTAGTTTATGCGATTTCTCCGCAGCAGGAGGTGTGCGCCGTGTGTGGCTGAAGCTCCATGACTCCTTTGGGGGAGATGTGTTTTGTGAAGAGTCGTGCTAAGCTCTTGTGTGTTACTCTCTTGTAGACGAATCGTGCTTTGTTGTCATCAAAGCATGTTGTCATCGCTTGTTCCTTTTATGAAGCTTGAGTGTGCGAATCCGGTTTCATTATTGAGAGGGATCTGTGCATGCTCTCGGGCTGCTTTCCCTCTTTTCTTAGGGAGGTCTTCATGTGTCAGATCTACCTGAATTGCTTTACTTGTTTCAGGTGAAGCGTGACTAGGAGAATTTGAGTTTTATCTGGCAATGCTTTGACAGCCAAGCAGGAAAGAGGAGGACAGAATTGAGAAGGACTGCAGTGAGCAACCAACATGTCAGCTGTACAAATGCAGACAGAACGTTAGCATGTGCTTTTACATACATTCATTGGTAACACTTTACAATAAGGTTCCATAGGTCAGCAATAATGCATTAATTAATTTCAGTGGTCCTGTTGTATAATGATAACAATCAAAATATGCCAGTATTTTTAAATTCAAATGTGTGTAGCCAGTGCACTGTATCAAAATTATTAATTTAAATGCTGGTGCATGGCATTTAAGTAAACTTTATATAAAGTGGTTCTCTTCTGGTTAATAATAATATACTAATAAATTCAAACTGTATGAATTCATATTGTATTATGGGTGAGGGTTAGTATGATGAAGCAACCAAAAAAATTTTCGGTCAATAAATGCTGTCCAGTTTCAGTACATACTTGATGCATAACAGTTTGATTAAACTTAATTGAAAAGTGTTACTTATACATTTAAACACACACACACTTGAGTTTGACAGTCATTTTTTTATGCTGTTTATTATATTATTGATGCAACATCTTAAAGAAACGTTCATGGTTCAGTACAACTTAAGTTCAGTCCATGGCGTTTCATATTATCAGTTACCATAGAAGCTATTTTTTTTTTTTGCAACATTTTATTAAACTGAAAGCCACTTAAAATGATACAACAGGGCTTAGTCAGTCAGTGTTAAATACTCATTGTTTATAGTCAGAAAACTTAAATATTATTCTTGTTAACATGAGACTAGTTTGCTAGAATATTCACAATTTTCCATTGAAATCTTAACTTCACATGATGATATAAAGCTCAAATCAAATACTATATATATTTTTAAACAGGAATAGATTTAAGTAATTTAGCCAAATATGAGCTTCACAGTTCAGCCTGTTTTCTTCCATTTAAAAGTCCCTCACTGTAACACTGGAATTTGCCTTTTAAAAGAACAAGAGAAAAGTGGAAAGTATTTTCCATGGTAATTGTTATTGTGCATTGAATGCTGTCAATTGTATTGAACCTGGAACATTTCTTTAACACAGCACTCAGAGACATGGCCATTGGAAACTATCGATCTAAACAACGGATCCACATCAGTGTTCTCTGACAAATGGGTTTATTAAGATGCTCTGTGCTTGCCAGCATTTACGAGTCCATTAAACAGCATATACTTATAATGGCATATCATATTCATCTATTTTACTGTCAAATTAAGACAAAAACTGTGCCCTTTGAAGTGAGTCCTTGATAAACAATGCAAATGTTAATTGCTGTAGCCTCATATCCTGAAAGATTTTGTTTTTCTCGGGGTAATCTGGTGTGGTCACACACCAGTGAAGGTATTGGCGGTTTGTTAAAGCAAGAAGACATTACATTGCAGTAATAGAATTTTATTTAATTTTTAGTAGTGCAGAATTAAATTGTGCAGTCGCACATGCATTGTATATTTTTAATAGCTTTGAAGGAGGAACATCTAGACTAGGTTTCAGAGTCAGACTGACCTGTTTATTAAAATAGTTATTTTAATAGTTATTTTTCCAGCCATGCTATCCGTTTTAATAGTAAATTGCAGTATTTAGAGGTCTTCAAGGTTTTGAAGGGGCTTTCTGTTTTGGTGAAAAAGCAGTTCTGCAAGTATTTTAATAGCAGGTGGTTGAAAAGCTTGAAAATGCACTTCACATATCTTTTAAAAAGTTTATAAAGCTTTAAACTCTAGCTGTAATATTGGTTGTGACTTCCAAAATGCAGTTTGCCAGTGCAATACTAATCAATACTGAGAGCACAAAGCAAATGGAAAATTATTATTTACAGGAACATTGTTTTTTGAAGAGTCATCACTCAGCCCAAGAGCACTAGGCAAAAAAAAACAAACAAAAAAAAAAACATTTCCTTCAGAGAGTGTGCCCTTAGTATGTCAGAAGAAATGGGGGAAAACACAGTGTCACGTTCATCCACTTCACCCAGCCTGAAGAAATCAGACAAAGTGAGAAGGCTTCATTTTAGATGAAAAATAAACTACAATGACAGGATTTAAATTTATTTTCATATATATATATATATATATATATATTATTTTTTTTTTTTTTTTTTTTTTTCGTTCAGTAACTAAACATACTGTGGCTGCTCATGTGCATCACACCTTTGAGGTCTACTGTGCACCTTAAGGTTTTGGAGCAGGTGTTGCTTTTTGATCAAGGAATGAGTTTGGAGAGTAAAGCACTCCCTCTGCATGTGGGTGATAAGTGCATACTGCTGGAAATGAGATAGAAAGGGCCATAAATTGGATGCGTATGGAGAAGGAGAATGATAGATGGAAGTGTGCATGTGCATTAGTATGCTTCTGAATGACGTGCTCTTGAGGAATAATCCTGCACACTGTTGTGAGGGTCATCTCCTAAAAAAATATTCCAAGTTAGGCTAAATACACAGTATTTGAGGCTTAGAGGGATAGTTCACCCAATAATTAAAATTTGATGCGGCTTGTGTAGATACATTGTTTTTGATGCTGCTTAAGGGCATCCAAGATGTAGGTGACTTTGTTCTTCCACAATAATAAAAAAACCGTTGATGCGTCAGTCTTGTGTAGATACATTGAAACATGTAAAACACAAAACAAAAAAAAAATACGAAAACCAAAATCCTGCGGCTGTGCAAGAAAGACTGAAACAGAATGTATTTATATAATTATTATTTTTTTGCCTCTGATTCACCCAATGTACTAACTGTTAGAACTCTCTTGAGCGCGTCCTCCTGAGCATTCTTAGCAGCAGGTGCGTGAGGCGTCATCTTCTTATTGCTTTATGGCAGATCGCAGACTTATAAGTGCATTACCGCCATCTATCTCTCAAGTGGACCATTGACACTTTATCTACAATCTCAATTAGGAGTGTCAGTGGTCCACTTGAGAGATAGGTGGCGGTAATGCACTTATAAGTCTGCAGTTCGCCATAAAGCAAGAAGAAGAAGACACCACGCACCTGCTGCTGAGAATGCTCAGGAGAGTTCTAACAGTTCGGACGTTGCGTGAATCAGAGGTAAAAAAACAATATAAATACAGTTCAGTTTCTTGCACAGACCGATCGTTTTGTGTCTTGACACATCAATGTATTTTTTTTTTCTTGGATGCCCTGGGGGTAAGCAGATAAACATCAAATCTTCATTTTTGGGTGAACTATCCCTTTAATGTTGATTAATTTACACTTGTACCCCATAATTAAAACAAATAGACTCAAGACAGCATAATCATAACTTTTTTTTTCCCCATGACAATAATGATAAAAGCCTAAAAAGACAGCAAAATGATTATTTGAAAAGCTTTACAACTCAGATTTTAACTGAAGAATCATTGTAAGTTGTTTCATATATAATAAGCTTCACATTTTTGTTTTGACTGAAAAAATTGGTCCAGTTTACTTTTATTGTGAGTGTAAATATTTCAATTTATTTATTTAGAAAATGAGGAAGGCCATTATTTTTTTGTGGTAGCCTAATCAACATTATGCCACAAATGCTATCGACTGAGCCTTAACTTGTATTGAATCCATCATCTCTTCCTTTTTGAATCCATTTAAGCAGCTCCTTTCTCTTGCAGTTCTTCTAATGCACTTTTTTTTTGTGATTTTGAGGCAAAAATAGAACATTTTAAATGGAACTAAATGGTTTTAATTACATCTCATCATTTTAAATTCAAGGGAGTATTTTAATTAGAGAAGGCGTCTCATGCTCTTCTCTTTCCAGGGGGAGTGCTCTCTGTAACACCAAAGCAATTTGTTCCCGCTCTGCCTCCGTTTCTCATCCCCAAAACGTTTTTCTGAGTGCAGTGAAATTAATGCAGGGAGGAAATGTTGGTGGGGTTTTAATAAGATGGGCAGAAGGTTCTGAATAGGCCCTGACAACACCACAACACACGCTTTAAAGATAACCTGAAATGTTCTAAGTACATTTTCCCCTTTCTTTTGCTTACAGAAATACTTTGTATCTGCTCTCTTCTTGCGCTTGCCTGAAGTAAAAACAAGTTTGATGCTCTGTTATTAAACGTAACCAAAATGACGGGCAGTTGACAGATTTGTGAGGGAGAGAGACAGCCTTTCAGAGTGTGTCTGGCGGTGACTGGAGGAAGACCCCTTCACTTATTTCCTGTGATGTACTGTAAGATTTACAGGCTTTATTGGTCTTTGATTTGAGATATAGGCTTTCATCAAATATGGATGCCATTCCTTGGCAATCTTAAATTGGATTTATGATTAAGAATGGCAAAGTTATCACCATCTGTCCTCAGAAAGTGACATTAAGACTAAAATCCTTTTACTGCTGATTGGGAAATGATGATTGCTAGGATTAATTAATTACTCTGTAATATGTAAGGGTGGAAAGTAAGATGAGATGTTCCAGCTGCCAGAATTGTTCTGTAATTGCCTTTGTGGCTCTTATTCTCCAGTTCCAGAGAAGAGATTTCAGAATGAGAAAAACTCAGTAGTATAACATAATGCATTGTGTATGTCTAGTAACATATTCTGCTTTCATAAGGTGGCAGAATACAGTTGGTGGTTTTGTTTTAGACTCCTTAATATGGTTCTGTTTGCACACACAGTTTGAACAGGAGTGATAAACGAACTGATGATTTAAAATTTTTCATTTGTATCTTGCATGTATTGCATTGTTTAATGTTGAGTTCTAGAAGATATCAGCTGTGTATCATTTTAGATCCATTCACAGCTGATATGAACTTGTGCCTCTGTTGGGCTTGTTTATTAAATAAAGCTGTCTCAACTATTTCCAGTAAGTCACTGCCTTTAATAATTCCTTTAATTACTGTTGCTGTGGTTACAGGTGTTATTCATCACGATCTGGGTTATTTGGATGCATGTTCATGCAAGCATATTTCGATCCACACACAATTAATATTCAAGAATCAAACCTGTCATCATTACAGTTGTCAATGAACAGGTCAATGAACACACTTTTATGTGTGTGTGTGTTTTTTTTAAAGAAATTACTGTATTCAACAAGATATAATTTTAAAATAATATACTGAATTGATGCTTAGTATTTTTTTCCTAAAACTATTGACTTATTTAAATGATAAAAATGTAGCGAGCGCTGTGTCCTACTGTGAGTTGTCCATTATAGTGTTTTTTTTTATTCTCATACAATTGTAAAATCACACATAGCAGCATTTTGAAGTACTTAAACATGGCCCAGATTATGGTAACAGTGTTGTAATAATCACATTTTCCATTAGAAACTTACCACAGAAAATAATATAGTTCACTTTATAGATTTCATCTCTTTTTTTAGGTAAAAGAACTGAATACCGTGTTTCTATAATTGCCTTCGATTGACATTAAAAAGCATTATTCACATTTTGATGTGCTCAGCATGTCGGAGAATAAGTTTCTGTTCTTTGAATATCTGATGATTGCTCTTTAAAGGACAAGCTGTCCTTGTGATAATTCAGGCTTCCCATGTTCCCTTACTGTATCCTCACACCATGGTGTCTTTTACTCCGTAGGCAGTGCACTCAATGCCCTCTTGCTGTGAAAACAGGCTATTTGAAAGGATGCCTGTGTGATGTGCTCTTGTATTCCTCTTTGCTCTGCAGATGAACAGTTTGTCTTTATATAAAGCAGAACGATGCACAGACCGCCTCACATGGGCGGCACTCACACTTGACCTGCGCACCCTCGACTCAATCAGAAAATTCATGAGCCTTGTCAACTCCATCAAAAACTATTAGGGCAACACTCCAGCGGCTAATGGCCTGTCATCATTGTCACTGGCTACACTAAGTCACTCATCTATAGAAAAAAAAATCATATCTAAAGTGAAATTACAGAGTGAAATCACTGTCTAGAGCACTTGCAATTTACAGAAATAGAAAAGAATTGGCCAGCTGGGCTTGTGCTTAATATGATACATCTGCTAATCGAGAGAATTCAACCTTTGAATTGTTATTCACTAAAATCCCCAGTGGAGAGAACCGCTGACCCTATACTGTGGCGTAAGTGGAAGAGTTAGCTTGACCTTGAAAGCTCTTTTCAGTTAAACGGCCAATGGAAATGTGTGTCTGAATGTCAGATTTCAGCACATAAGGGCGGCAGCAGCCGTGGGTGTCGGACTGAATGAGACAGAAGTGCAGCTGAGTCTGTGAGTGGGAGACGGGCTAATGTGCTGGACGGATGGTTTCAGCACGATTGAGCAGCTTGTGGTTCCCACATGACTGTGATGACCACTGCCCTTTTCCCTTTGGGGGGAGCATTTTTATATGCATTGGTTTTACATTATATATTAATATATTTAAAAATTTAATTTATTCTTGTCATGCCAAAGCTGAATTTTCAGCAGCCATTTCTCCGGTTTTCAGTGTCACTTTGGTGCTCAAGAAATATTTCCTATTGTTATCAATGTTGGAAACAGTTGTGATGCTTAATATTTTTGTGGGAAAAGATTTTATTTCATGATTATGTAATAAATAGAAAGTTTAAAAAAGCATTTATTAAAAAAAAAAAAAACTATATATATATATATATATATATATATATATATATATATATATATATGTCATATTTTATATTATTTGTCATTTGATTTTTCAATAAATGAATGAATAAATACATTTTGAATGGTAACACATTACATTATATATTGTATTTTCTAACGTGATTATCTATATTTATATTAATGTATTTTATATTGTATTGTTTTAAAATAAAAAATATTATATATATATGTCATTAGATTTGATGAAAAAACAAATAAATAAATAATAAGCAAATTAAATCATTCTTACCCACACATTTATATTCATATAAATGTATTATAGTTTGAATATATTAATATATTTTAAAGTATGTAATATGTATTGAACTATTATTTTTTCAATATCTATCTATCTATCTATCTATCTATCTATCTATCTATCTATCTATCTATCTATCTATCTATCTATCTATCTATCTATCTATCTATCTATCATAATAATAATAATAATAATAATCAATAATAATAATAATAAGTGCACAAAGTTAACAGTAAATAAATCTGCAAAATAGTGGTGTAAATGTTGCTTATTGTCTTTGTAGGCTCCATGCAGAGCTGTAAAGGTCTATAATGGTAATTTAATAACAGATTATATAACCCATGACTACGTTTAAAATGGATTAGATAAACAAATGGCAGGATGTTTGTGCAGAAGCGGTTGTTCTCAAGCCAATCAGTCTCTGTGTCTCCAAATGAGCCATCGGGTGGAAAGATGGTGCACAGTTAGTGCATCATGCAGCTGCCCTGGAGACAGATCAACTTCATAATTGAATGCCCTCTCCTACAGCTCCTGCGTCGGACTCCAGGGTTGGAGGTCTGCTGCCATGCGATTGCAGTTTACTCTCTGCTTCGCCTCTCATGTTGACAGAGATATCCAATAATGTACTGCGTCTATAAGAAAGTCTTAATTAAAGGTGGTCTCCTCCCCTTACAGAGATGAGGAACTCCAATGAGGCAGAAGCAAGATGTGATTTACTCAAACATTGACTTGGTAATCCATTTAATTTTCCCTAACATTAAGTTTTAAATGCTGAAACACTCTGAGCTGTGTCACTTTATTTGTCAATAAAGGCTCAGAGCAGCGGAGACAGATGAAGGCCTGAGGCGGGGGGATGTTGTTTTGAACGAACGGCCTGCAGTTGGAACAATTTCATGCTGCATATTTCAGTTTCTCTGTTTACTGAAGATGATTATGCACCTTACATGTTCAAACCGAGTCAATTACTGTTTTCACTCGGCATGCTGTCATATTAATTTGAGTCTCTAAATACAGTGCTCATAATGGGGTCATCTGAACCAAGTGATTTGAACTGTTCGGCGGAGAATGAGTCACCCGCTAGAATGAGAAAGAGCCTCCTCTTGTTCTCGTGTTGTTTTGCTGGGGTTGAGGAGGGAGAGAGAGGGGAAATGGCTCAAAGGCATGTGGCATTCTTCCTCTTCTCCAGGCATTGTGGTTTGGGATTTCAAAGTGTTTTATCGGCACAAGGCAAAGCGCTTCTGTGAAATTTGCTGTGCGGACTCTGAGATTGGAGGTGGAAAAGCTGCATTCTTCTTAGATATGTGTGGCTAAAGGGCGTGAGTTTCCACCAGCTTTAACTCACAAGCAATGCATTTCTTTATTTCAAAGAAAAAGCCTATTGATTTGAATCCTAAGGGTCTTCAGTCCCGGAAAAGGGTTTTCATGTTATTTATCTATTTAACAGCCCATTATAAGAGAAGTCTTTGAAGTGAGAAATTTCATGTAAAGTACATTAAGGACTGTACCTATAGAAGGAGATTCACTTTCCATTTCTGTTTATTTAATTAAAAACAAACAAATAATTAATTAAATAAATGTCACTCAAAATAAACACAAATACAGAGTACATAATATGTGTGTGTGTGTGTGCATGTGTGTGTTTGTATGTGCGTGTGTGTTTGTGTATATAATATTTTTTTTTATTAATATTTATTTAATTTTTTTTGTGCAAAGCAAGGTACAATAGAAAGATTATTTTAAAAGACCACCATTTATTTGAAATAGAAAAGTGTAGATAATTTTAAACTCATTTTGGCCGATAGCCGATTTCAAAACCTGTTACGTTTAAAACCAATTTGTGTCCTTGCTGAATAACAGTATAAAAAGAAAATCTTTCTAACCCCCAAAATCTTTTAATGTTATGCATATTTATTGTTTTTAATTTTGGTTAGTTTTTAACAAGAACTTATTTTTTAGAAGATAATTTTAAACTCATTTTGGCCGATAGCCGATTTCAAAACCGATACATAATTGTTTTTAATTTTGGTTAGTTTTTAACAAGAACTTATTTTTTAGAATTAAATAAACAATAATAAAGACATTACATTAAAAAATTAAAAATAACAATTAAAAAAAAATATTAAAAAAACATATTTTTATCTCCACTTTTTTTCAATAAGAAAGATGCAGTGGTAAACTTAACATTTAATTTTATGATTTAACATTTGTAAATGGTCTAAAGCAAGAAAAAATAGTTGTAACAATTCTAAAAATCTTTTTGAGTTCATAATTTGTTTAAAAAATAACATGAATAAATCTAAGTGTCAATAATTATATAATTTAATTGTCATGTCATTTAATCTATAGATTTTGACCCATAAAACAAAAAAAACTCAACCTCAAACTCAAAACATAATCAATGCATACTCATTATGGCATCAATTGCAGCTTTATTTAAACAGAAACACTGTCTAAATATTATTTGTGTATTTTGCTTTCATTTTATTAGAAGTAGGCCAACAGCGCCACCTACAGAATTAAAACTCCTTACTGGGGCAAAAGTATCACTTATTATATAATATTATTATATTAATTTATTATATTAATTTAAACAATTATTATCAAACAGTTATTTAAAAATAAAAATAAGGGTCTTTTTTTGGCTTTGGATTAAAAGAAAAAGCTGAAGGGCTTATTGGAAATAATGCAAATTCATTCTCTCTTCATTCTTTCACTTTTCGCCAGGAATATAGCCATTTCCCCGGTAACCGCAGTAAACAAAGCAGTATAGCAACTGATTTTGCAACTTGCAGTGCTTATATTTAATCAATTAAACCATAGCCATTTGAAGTGTAAGCTATATCTCTGTTTGCATCTATACATGTTTTTCACCAGAGCACCGCCTGAGTCTTCTCCTCCCGCCCCATTTCTACTAGTGATCCTTTCCTTCCCACTGTACTCATCACTTTTGTAGGTTTCCAAGTTGAGGGGACAAATGGGTTGAATTTTGTATTATTTGATTATTTTATAAGAATGATTCTCATCAAACAACAACCAGCAGCTCAACAATCCAAGTAATCTGTTGACGTGATTATTCATATAATAAGGTTTGGGTCATACAAATTACGGGAGTTTTACCGGAGGCAAATGTAGCAAACATATAAAATATGCCGAGTGGGATTTTTTATAGAAAGAATAAAAATATGGGAGAAATATGGGAAAATATTTTAAATGGGATGATAGCGGGATAGAATGGTAAAATACAGGAGAATCCCGGGAAATATAGGAGAGTTGACAGGTATGCATTCAGACAAAATTTTGCTTCAAGAATGAGCCACAATGCTAACAATGCTATCGCACTGTTGATGTGATCTAATCGCTAACACACCCTGAGCATATGTGAGTTAATGTATTCCTCTTATCCTCAAGACATATTGGCATAATTTTTCATATCGGGCCGATGCTGATATTTACATTTAAAGCCATTATCGGCCGATTCTGATATTGGTCCGATAATATCTTGCATCCCTAATTTACTATGTAGTGTATTATATATCTAAATAAATATTTATGGCTAGTGTATAATTTTTTTTTTCAATTTACTCATTTTAGCTTTAATGGGTATGTCAAAATTTTATTTTATTTTATTTTATTTTATTTTATTTTATTTTATTTTATTTTATTTTATTTTAACCCTGTGTACATCAGTGTTGCTGTCTGCAGCCTTATGGCTTGGAAGAGTTTGGGGATTGTATGTAAGGCAATTGTAGGAGCAGGTTCAGAGTTTGTCAGTCTGAAAGGCTTTAGACAAATGGATGTCGAGTGGACATGGAGTCGAGGTTTTAGCAGGTGACAGGTAAGAAAACCCTGCCAACCTTGTGCTCTTTGGGAGACTGATGACTGGGCACTTGAGAAAGTGCAAAAGTGCCTAAGTCGCCAGAACTTTGGGGAAAAAATAGTGTTTGGAGTGCACTACTTCTCCAATCTCTGATCACATGCTTTAGATTTAAAAGGATTACTGAAATCAGAGGCCTGAATGAGATGGTTTCTCCTCTGGCTTTTGTCTGATGTTTGATCACATCATCTTCATTCTTTTGTGCAGTTCTACTGAAGATGATATGCAAGAGTTTTTTTTCCTTTGGTCTCCTTTGAGGTGTCATCAAGGCATCATGTTTTGTTTTTTTGTTTTTACCTCACTCTTGCAGGGATCTGAATAAATGATTCGGTATCTCAGATCCAATATCAGATGCTGTATGTCAACAACTACAGAGAGTTCTCTGTTCCTCCACTATTACTTTGTAGGGTTGCGTCTTAAAATCAATACCTAGATTGTATTAGCTTTCTTGTTTTTTAACCTTTGAATCGTATTGCTCAAAGTGAATCCCATCCAGCTCTAAATATCATTAATCAAGGAATAGTTCACCCAGCAAAGTTCTCTCATGTTGTTCCAAACTTGTACGTTTATTCATTTATTTATTTTTTGATTGGACAATGTAAATAATTTTCAAAGGTTTATTTATTTTCCATACTACAATAGTTCATACTGACTATCATAAAAATGGAATAAACATACAATTCATATAATGTACAAACTACCATTATGTGGCAAAGAATTGTATGAAGATTCTTCCAAATATGCCCTGTTTTGTCCTACAGATGAAATACCAAACAACATGTTGGTTTGTGACATGATGGCCAGTAAATTGTCACATAATGTACTTTTTTTTTTTCTTTTTTTTTAATTGATGGCAAATCGAATTGACGGCAAATTGTATTTTTTTATGTGAACTATTCATTTAACTATTCATTTAACTGTCAGTTCAATAGAAAAATTTTGGAGGCTGCTTTTCAATAGGCCTGTCAAAATCATTTCTATTATATTGGCAGTCCTACAGACCCCAGTTCCACATGCAATACTGTCATTTCAGGGACATCAGGGTAAATACCTACAATGGAGTGGATTGGGAGCAGGATTTTTTTTTTTTTTTTTTTGTGGACAAAGACATCTTCATGACATCTGTGGAGTGGAGTGTCATGATCTGTGACACTGGATGTGATGAGGCAGAGCTCACTGTAGATTTCTAGGAGAGGAGGTGTGATATAAGTGGCATGTGTTTTGTTTGCAGTTGTGCCTAAGCTGACATGAGTGGGAATAGACTTACAGGAGAGAGACATTCTTTGTGTATTTGTTTGAAAAACATCAAAAAGCTTGTTTGCACAGAGTTCTCGGTTACAAGGAAAATATTAAATTCAATTTACAATATAAGGCTACAGCAAACAGAAAATTTCAAAGATTCAATACAGTTTACAAATTAAAAACACAATACAAAATAAAAAAAAAAACAAACAGTTGCTTGTAAAATATTACTCATTAGTAATAAATGAGTGGAGCCATTCTGTAGTACTAAATGACACAGGCATATTTTAGAAGTGCAGTTTGTTTTTGAAGAGCAGTGGAGTTTTAAGCTCCAAAATCTTTTTAAGTTACTGCTGAAGTCTCTTTAGTCTGTTGAATGGTGGGATGTAGCCATGACTACTAAGATTCTGATTCATTCCTAATTTATTCTACAATAATAAATGTATATGTGTGTGATTGCAAACAGCTCTTTTTTTTAAAGCCATGACAAAGAATCAACTAGTTTTCATTAATATCCACCGTGGGAAATTGTCTTGGTCTCACCATGGAAACTACTAAAGAACACTGTAATCATATGTTTTAATATATATGATGTTTGATTTGTGAATATTAGTGACCTTTTCCTCCATAACTCATCTCACTAATGCATCAGAGATAAAAGCCTGACTCATAGTGACTCCCAAACCTAACATGACATTCTGCCTTGTGATGTTTTTTAACAGGACTCAACAAATCTCTGAGAGTTTGATTGATTTAGTTTTTTTAGTTTTATTTATTTTTCCCCCCTTGTTTGAGGTGTCTTCAATATGTGTCACCTTCATTTCACTCTTCCAGGATTGTTTGCAGGAAACTGTGCCATTTGTGTGCTATGCGCATACCTTAGACTTGCTCCTGTACCTCAAAAAAGATTATGAACCATATTAAAGTACTGACATTATAAAATTAGGTTCAAACCGGTTAGTTTCTCTTATTGTATTTATTATTTCATATTATTTAGAATTATATTAGCATAGTCAAGCTGTAACTTTTTTTTTAAATGGATAAAATATTGTTCTTGGCTCGAAACACAAAAATATTGGCTGTAAAAAAATTTGGCATAGTGCTGTAATACTTGATAGTTAAGAGCATTATTAGCCATTTTTGTGCTGACCTTCAACCCTGAAACATTTTGAATGTAGCAAGGTTGGCACAAAACATGTTTTGTAAAAGAAATGTTCCTTGTTTCCTTTCAAGACACAAAATTAAAATTTCCTTTCCTCATAGAGACACACAAAACTGAGTCATGCTACTAGAATTTCTCATAGTTACCAATATAGTTAGCTATTCCAGTTATAATAAGTATTTGAATTCCAAACATAATGTTAGAGGGCTTAAATTTGTAGCATTTAATGGTTGGTAACAACGTATGATTTAGCTGTAAATAAATATTTAGCATTGAACTTAATAGTTTAAGAATCAATAAGCACATTTCCCTATGGTGATCCCGTATTTATACAGCATTTACAGCCCTGTTATTATTTTGCCTGAGGTGGAAAAAAGCTCAGGCAAGAGATTTTCAGAAAAAAATGAAACCGTTTCTTGGAAAAGATTTTTCAGCAGTATTGAATAAGGCATAATGCACAGTCATCCAGTCAGTATTGCAATATAAACCCAAAAGGGTGATCTGCAAAGCAGAGGAGTCTTGTGATTTGATTTCAGAATGTAGCGATTGACTCATCAGAATCGAAGAAAAAGTAATCTATTCGAGAGATAATAAGCATAAGTAAAGACCCTCTGTTCCTCTCCTATTACTTTTAAAGTATTACATGTGTTGAATTATATTATTGAAATACTTGTATTTTCCCTTTTACTTGCTGGTACATGTGAGTTTAAGTAAGGAATTCAGTTTTACTGTTTTCAGACATCAGCTCATCATGTGAGAAGCTGGGTCATGTGTGCTGTCATATGGTCTAAAGTCTCCAGATGCATGAGGACAGACCAATGTACTCCTTAACTTCCTTTCTAGCAAAAAACACTATCTGAACATAGATAATTTATGGCTTCTTCAACACAGCTATATAGCATTCCAGGCTTTGATTTCCACTCAGTTTTTGATCTGAGATCTGAGATCATATTATAGTATAAGATACTGTACATATTTGCTAAACAAGATGTAATATATAATGCAATAACTTTGATTACACAAGAACTTGACTTGATTTTTATCGGAGATCGTTCCTGTTTATATGGAAGCCATCTGAGGATAATTCAGCTGACACTTAAGATGCCCTTTTTATAGTTTTTCTATACCTTACTGTTTGGGTTATGTTTGCGTTTAATTATTTATCAAAGGATTTGGCCATGGCCTCCCTCCTAGAGTCTCACCCTTTTAACAAACATATCAGTGTCCCACATGTGTTGGTATGGTTTGATGTTTATCTCCCAAAAGGCATTATTGACTAGTCCTAGATCAATATCACCCAGAATATGAGCATGATGTATTCCCATCGACCTGAAAGAAAGAACAATCTCACAGAGTCGACCAAAACTCCATTAGGGAAAAAGAAAGTGTGATTACAGGCCTGATAATGGGGCTGTATACACATTGAAGTGTATCACTCTCCCCATATCTATTGGCGGCATGAGTTTGGATGTGGAAAGTAGTGGCCATCAGCCCCAATGTTCCATCAAGACCATCACAGCACAAATCCACAGAGGGACTGAGACCAATAAAAGCTGTTTTTTTCCTGCTGGAACGCTGCTGATGGGCTCTTTCTTCGGTGAGACGTGAGATAATGTACAGCTCTGAGATGTGCCTCTACTTAATGGGGGGAACTTGGAAGCACTTGCAGTTATGCTATAACATTTTTTGACTCGGAATGTACAATCAGCACATGGCAGAAATATGCAAATGAAGTAACTGTGCACCATTCCTTGAATATTCAAATTACGTTTGACGCATATGAAATTGCAAAAGGATCTGTAGTGCATACTGTTTTAAGACACGTTCATTTTATTGTAGAATGACGGCAATTAAATAAAATGACATTTGCGTCATTGGTGTCGCCAAGGCGCTTTTTAATGCTGTTGAAATCATATTAAACACCCATGTTTGTGGTAACCAGATTCCAAGATGTAACAACTTAAGTTTTAATAACATGAAGCAGCATCATAATTATACTATAAAGCCCATAAACATTCACAATTGAGTTTCATAGCTTTCAGATGGGGGATATCAACGTGACCGGATTGATTATTGTCCTCTGCTATGCTCCGTTTGGTGTTGATGATGGAGATGATGGCCTATCATACCATTATCCTCTCCAATATAGTTATGGAGACATCCGAGCTTGTAAAGATTGAGCAAATCTGGGATGATAAAGATAGTCCTCTAATCTTTCATATAATCTTTCATTACCCGGCTCCGCTGAGCTTTTCATGTTTTTCTCTTTGTGTGTGCAGTGTAGCGTAGCCGCCTGGGTACACTGGAGCTCAGTGGAAATCTGTATCCTGCCAAGCTGGTTCCAGACTGCGGGAAAAGGGTGCATAAGTCGAGGGGGGGTCACACCTCGGGCTCCTCTGCTTACTTAACACCCTCTGGTGAGGCTCCATTTCTGCGTGCAAAACATGAATTAATCACTTTCTGCATTGTGTGTGTGAAGCGGAAGAGGTCATGAAGACATTGCCCTGAAGAAGCCTTTTAAAGACTAAAGGGAGTTGGATTTGAGTGTAGCTGAGTCAATAAAATGCTTTGGTGTTAATAGGTCATTCTCTTTTAGCTTATGTGAGATGGGTAATGATGGCTTTATAGTTTTGTGAAACTTTTTGCATTAAAACATATATGTGAGAGTAATGATGTAGAGTAACGTGGGTGTATATAAATGCAGCAGTACTGAATGTATATACTTTTGTTTTGTTCAAATCTTGGACCACTGGTGCAAACACAAACTAATGTGGGTTGCCTGTTGTTGTGCAGCAGTACTGAGGCGGCTAGCTTGACTGCAGAGGTCTTCCGGTGCTAAATATGCACATATTTTATTTTCTCTGGAAACTGATAACAAAGAAATAACATGCCTCCTGAAAATGAACTTGGAATGGAGGAAGCAGGCAGACCGAGAGGGAATTCTCCACCATTATTTTCAGAGACCTTAGGCATAAGACTGATTCAGAAAAACACGTTTGGCACCATAAATAGCTTAGACTTTTTGCTAAATGTCATTCTCTCCAAGTTTATAATGTAAAATGCTGCATTATGGCACATTAACAACACCTTTGTAATCAAAAACAATACAGGACCTCAGCACCATACTATCCTTATCTATTCTCTCTGCCCAGAATGCTCTCGTTTCCACTGTGTTTCAGTTCATTAGCTGCTTAAGCTTTTGATGAATTGATTCCAGTATGCCGATGGCTAGCTGAAATAAAGCGAACAATCGAGAGCTAAGGTTTGTTGTAATGAGTGAGACGGCCATTGAATGTATCAGCACTTTGAGAATTCCCCTCTGTTAGGAGCAGTCTCCTCTGACAAAGACGGGAAATGAGTGTCTAAGAGGTTTTGCGGTGATTAAGTGTGGATCGTGGAGAGCTGCCTCGCTCTGCTGAGAGGCAGATGGTAACCTTGGGGACGCTGACGCGGCTTTGTGTAAGTGAGAGTGGCAAGAGGCACTTCTCGAGCTGCACTGCCTGTTCCACCAACCTACCACTCTCTTCCTCTCCGTTTTTTATATTTCTGTTTCTCTGTGTCTCTTTCACTGGCATAAATGCTCACTCTAGATTATCTGTGGTTCTCTCAGTGGCTGGCGGATGCGAGAGCACATTACGTGTTCTTACTGGGTGGTTCTTTAATTACTTTGCCCTCTGCTAGGATCTATATACTCCATTATCTGCAAATAGACTGACATCCATTAGATCCACTCAGGGCAAAGTCGTACATCACCTATAAGTAACAACCATTGCTTATTTTTTTCTTTAGCATTCAAGGTGTAAAGTATAAGCATGGCTTCCTATAAAACCTGGTTTGTGACAATCTCCACTATAAATAAAGCTGATGTGATTTGACTCACCATCAAAAAGCATTTCATGCTCCTGAAGCCATGTTGAAGTTTATCTGAATGAACGCTCCCAATTCCTAGCGACAAAATGGTTCATTATCAGGGCGCAAAGGGAATGACAGAGGAGCTAACATGGTGAATGATGGATTAGCTTGTGTGGTAAATGCACTTCAGCATGGTGTCCTACTTAAAGTGACAAGCACTCTGTTTGTGTGGTTCGTGACTAAATGCTGTTGGTCCTTTGCGGCAGAGTTTGGTGCAGGGTGGTACACAGCCTGAGTGTTTTTCACTGTAGTTATTTGCTTTCTGTCATACTGTCTCCATCTCTTCCACCTTCTCCGAGTTTCACTTCTAGGCCACCTGAGACTTCTTGTTGGTGAGAATGTGCAGATGGGCTTTAAAACGCTCTTGATTCAGCCGGCTGAATGCTCACGGATGGAGCGATAAGGTGAACAGGACACTTTGGAGTCCTTAAGTTATCTTCCCTCAAGAATTTTGTGTTTTATCTTTAAAGGGATGCATTGCTCAAAAATAATACAAAAACGTTGTCATGTACTCACCCTCATGTAGTTCCTGTACTAATTTCCTCTGTGAAACACAAAGAAGATATTTTAAAGAATGGGGTCAAAGGTTGTTTTGGGGATAAGTGGCGGTCCAGTGTTGTTTTTTGTGAACTATCTGTTAAATTGTACAAAATTATTTTTTTTTAAGTAATATTTATGGGCTTTTATAGCGAGTAGACAGGAAAACATTGGGTGAAGAGAGGGGAGCGGGATCAGCAAAGGACCTCGAGACAGGAATCAAACTTGGGTCACCATGAGTACATTTGCGCTGTGTCGGCGCACTAAGCACAAAGCTATTGGTGCTGACAAACTGTGTGATATTCTTGAATTATGATTACTTAAGGACTCAAAAGTGTCCCGTTTGGCTCCATTGTCTTTGCTTTTATCCAGCTGTTTTGAAACATTTTTAAACATCTATATTGTTTTGAATGCCACTGAATTTTGTTTTATGGCAAAAAAGTGAAAATAAAAAACAGCCTTTATTCAAAATATCTTCTTTTGTATTCCACAGAAGAAATAAAGTCATTCAGGTTTGTAACAACATGAGAATGCTTAACTGAATTTTTTGGTGAACTATCCCTTTAAGAGCTGCAGTCTCAGATATACCACAGTGCAAATCACACTAAAGAGGACAGATTCAACTGTATATTAGAGAACGTACAAGAATCTTACAGTATTGTAAAACAGACATAAAAGCATAGATTTGTTTTTCTCTTTTAGATGTTAAAATTAATGGCTTCTTGTTACTTGTCAGATTGAAGAGAGGAAAAGCTCAGGAACTCTTCTTGCTGTCATTTGGTCAGTGTTTCTAAAGCCCCTACATATATCGGTTCATTCACACACAGCTAAGTGATACCACAGCCTCATGTGCATGACATGGAACAGGGACATTGGGTAATAGAGAAAGACTTTTACTCTCAGCAGAAACTACAATGTAAATTATGAATGCCTGCTAAAGCTCTGAAATATCTGGTCTCATTGCCTTGGCTAGTTACTACCAGCCAGCTGCACATTAAACTTTTATGGCTCTGTTTTG
Source organism: Cyprinus carpio (assembly GCF_018340385.1). Taxonomy (NCBI): domain Eukaryota; kingdom Metazoa; phylum Chordata; class Actinopteri; order Cypriniformes; family Cyprinidae; genus Cyprinus; species Cyprinus carpio. The sequence goes on from NC_056610.1 coordinate 16,637,532, forward strand.
AACTTCAGAATTTTTTGCCCACCTTTGTACTTTGACTGGTGGGTGAGTGACACATCTTCACGTAGGCCTTTCGTAGCTGAGACTCTGTCGCTTGTCCATCATTGAAATAGGATTTGTGCCCATCGACACACGTGAAGGTCAGGTGGTGAGTAGACTTTAGAGATTAAAGAGGAACTCGGGACAGGTGGCAGACCTCGGGCCCAGCTTGGAGCTGTTTGTGGCTCAAGAGCACGTCCAGGAAGTAATGAAATCTCAGCTTGGCCGGCGATGCTCATTGGCATTCGCACTCCTTCTGCTTCGCTTTCCCACCATCGGCCATGTGTGAGCTCAGCTGGCTGTTGGGATTGTGGGGACAAGTATGCTGTCCCCTGATAAGGGAGCCTCCGCTGGTTAGCCATTAGCTAGATTAGCACAACTAGGAGGCCTGGGCAGCAGCATCATGTCAAGCTCAGAAGCCAGAGAGCTTGGTATCCCGGGCTGAGCTTCATTTGCGGGTCCTCGCCTTGGCATGCGGCCCAGATCCAAGGGTTTCAAGGGGAAGCAATGAGCAGCTGTTTGATTTTCTGTTTGCTTCAGTCTCTTATCACATCTTCTCTCTGGCAGCAGGGTGACGATATGATCCTCTTCTTCCTGTAGGTCCCAGGATACCCAAATTGCCAGGTCTTCTCCTCCTCTCCATACCGCTCCGCTGGCTGCTCCTATAGCTTCTGGAGAACGCCTCCTCTCTGCGCTGCCTCGGACACCAGGAACCTGCCGCCACGTCAATCACGTCCTCACAGCTGGGTAATTAATTTCAAGTGCAAATTGTAGTCATCTTCACTTGAGAGAGGGTGAGAATAGATCAGAGTTTCCCCTCCTTTAGTCTGTTTATACACAGTCCTGAGGCTTTCCAAACTGAGCTTGTTCCTCCAGACCAGTTTGCCAATGAGGCTCTGCTTAAATCTCCAGGGTGGTGATCAGAGGTTTTTGTGTTTTTGTTTGTGCATTTTTCAAAGCCAAGTGACTGTAAGGAATATCAGTCATTTTAGAGTTGCCTGCTTGGCTACAAGTCACCTGTGAATTTTCAAAGTACACTCTTTATGAGAAGAGGCCTTTGTGACTGAGCCAATAGCCTTTGGTGTCTTTCAAGAATACTTTACCAAGCCCACTATGCAGAATCTTATGAGACTGGCTTTGTCAACACAAGACTTTATGGCCTCATGGAGTTGACCTCTTTCTTCTCTTTCTTTTTTCACTTTTTGGAAACTTGTTGTTTACCTTGTTCAGTCTATGTTGAACTTATTAATGTTGGGAAATGTTACTTTGGAAAGTGTAATTGCGCTGCTATAAAAAATGGCAATTACATATTACACAATTATTATTTTTTTAAAGATAGTGCCATGTTTTTTGTGTCCTTTGTTTCTCTTTGTCAACTGGCTGTTGCGCTCAGTGAGTTGAACTGGGCTTTTTCAAGTGTTTGTCTTCCTCACATAGTTTGCATGCAACGACTATACTCCTGTATTGACATTATGCCATTTAAGCCAGGGCTGTGTGCAGAAAAAAATTCAATTAGGAATTCAGTTCCTGAATGTGAATTGAATTGAATTGAGCAAACAGGATGCAGAATTGGAATATGAAATTTCACTATCTATCTATCTATCTATCTATCTATCTATCTATCTATCTATCTATCTATCTATCTATCTATCTATCTATCTATCTATCTATCTGTCTGTCTGTCTGTCTGTCTGTCTGTCTGTCTGTCTGTCTGTCTGCATAATTCAAATATCTACAATTCAGATTCCAATTCAACTTCCTGCTGAAACTCTGGAGCAAACAGCTTTGTTTATAATAATTGGTTGATTGGGATAGTTTGGTCTTATTAAATTGCTCTACTCGCTTATAGCATAAACATACTACAGACATCTATGTGGAAGAGTTAGAGCTTTCAAACGAAAACCCAGATATTATGGTGTAACGTGTCATTTAAAAAGCTACGAGTAAAGCAGTTACTTTGTGTTTCTCAATTTTTAATTGCATATGTTGATTCCTGTGTTGTACATAACATAAAAAGAAAGCTTTTATCTCTAGTGGAGAACATAATGGTTAAAAGTGTGCATAATTGCTTATGTAGAGATTGCAGGAACATCCCACCCGCATGATTAACCGGCTTGCATAGACACACACATAGACACAAGCACACACTTACGCACAGGCTTTTTGTGGTAGACAGAATACCCACATTTCCTCTGTGAGCCCTCATTTAGGTGTGCTGACCTTGCATGAGCTGCGTCAATCACTCTCTATCTGCCGGTAAATCCTCCCTTATCTTAGGCTTAAACTGACAGAGCTCGCACACATCTGCACTGCAGGAGACTGTGAGGCTGTACGATCCAGGAACAGAGTCAGATTGACTGAAGCTACTGGAGTGATGGGATAGTTTGTTTGTGAATGGCATATGCTTAAAGTGGGTTTGGGTTCAGGGTGTTCACACAGGATGGGGGCTGAATGGTGAATTAGGCATGTTCAGGGCAGCTGTGTGGCTAGTTTGAAGCCCGGATTCACTTTTGTGCAAGATGGAAAATGTAGAATTGTTCTGTGCACTTTGCATCCAGCACAGATTTTTGTGGGTGCATTTGCTTCATTGCCTGATTTGCATAATTACTTTAGTGAAACGGGCGCTAAAACAATAAGCGGTGCTATCAGTGGGCACGATTTACTGTTAGTAAATCTGTAAAGTTTAAGGAGAAGGTGGTGTTTCGTTATAGCTGTTGAGACAGCTCTGTCTCTGGAGGTAGAGCTGTGTGATTTGAGTCTTATTGTCCTCCAAGACATTTGAGGGAACAGCTCTGCCTCGAGTCTGCAGTGCACTCAGTGGAACTGTAGATCTCACCGTTGGCTGAATGTGTGCTCTGTGTGCTCTCTCCCTCTTGCTGTCTTTCTCTCTGTCACTCTCAGTTATTTGGAATAGCATTGGAAACCCCTGTTGTTAGAGAATAAAGCTGTTGCACATTATTATGTTTTTTAGGCATGCATGATATATCAGTACCATTATTAGAGTTTTTTTTTATTATTATTTATCTGTGTTGGGTGATATTGGGTATTTCATTGTGCTGTTTTTACATTTAGATTATCTTTGCTGTCATCTAATACTCTGTTAAAATAATTGATAATACACATTAACATGTAATCTTTGGGAAATCTCAAAATTAATACCCTTTATAATGCTTCACATTATAGTTATCTGATGCCTAAATTAAATTGATTTTAGTTTTTAGTGTTTTATTTTATTATCTGTTCATGCAAAATATCAGCCATTTATTAATAATCAGCTAAAACTTGTTATCAGCCAGAATTTTTGTCAGTAATTTGCAGTATCAGTTTTTGCTGTATATATTAGCTTTGTATTCCGCTTATAGCATTAAAATTGCTAAAACATGTTAAAAAAGCATTATATTGCATTGAAGCATTTGCAGGGAATCTGATATATATATATATATGGTTTGATCATTAGTGCTGTCTAACGATTAATTGTGATTAATCGCATCCAAAATAAAAGCTTTTGTTTGCATAATATATGTGTGCGTTCTGTGTATATTTATTATGTATAAACACACACATACAGTATTTATTTTGAAAATATTTCCATGTATTTATATGTCTATATTTATACTATATAATTTATATTATAATTAAATATATTTAACATATAAACAACATATTTTTCTGAAATATATACATGCATGTGTGTGTATTTATATACTGTATACATAATAAATATACACATATATTATGTAAACAAAACTTTTATTTTGGATGCGATTAATCACAATTAATCGTTTGATAGCACTAATCATGATATAATGATCATGATAAGAATATTGATATTAGAGTGAATTAGTGTTGAAATTATATTTTTGGTATATAATATCTAGAGACAAGAATGAAGGTAGTTAATATAATGCTGATAATGTTCGTGTGTTTTTATCCTCTTAAAATGGCCAAATATCGACCAGTTAATTGGCCCAAGGAGTAAAGATGATGAGCGGATGATGAGTATAAGTATGAATCTCTGTTTTTTTGTAAGCCGTTCATTCTTTGTATGATTGTCAAAACAAGTATGTGTTAATCAAACACGTCCTGTCACATTGTTTCTGTTCTACATTCACTCATCAACAGTACTCACATCCCCCAACCCCTTTCTTCTCATCTTTTTTAGATGCTGAGGGTTGTTCTCTGTGAATGTTTCCCCGTTCCTGTAGTGAAGCTGAGCTAATGTGGCATCAGTGCTGCCTGTATGCTGCCCTTCCATACACTGTGCGGCTGTGTGTGTGTGTGTCTCTGACGTAGAGAGACATAAGGTGGCAGCCTGCAGACCTGGAGATGCTCATATTTTTCCCTACCTGTGTCAGCATGGGGTTCAAGATACTTTGCTCAATCTGACACTGATAAGCTTTTATCTTGCGTGTGGGAGGAAGATTTGTTTATTTGTATACAGTATAATGAATAGTAGGTGTTTCTGTTGACACACAAGGGGTTGACATGAGTTAGTTCATTGACATTCTGTTAAGGTATATCTGTACTGCTATCTGTAGATCTCTAAAGTGGGCACCCACTAAGCAATTTGTCAGAGAATACACTGCAGCAAGTGTGTCTGTGTATGTCAGGGTGAAATCAAGCAAAAGTCAAGCTGGATGCGCTTGTGTGCAATTAAATCCACGTCAGTGGGCAGGCATTCAGATTAGATTAACAGGACATGACATTTTCTTGGTTGAAGACAGATGCTTGCTCTATTTCTTGCCCGACATTTGCCTTCTTTTTTGATGGCAGATTTACACAAATTCATTTGCATTTTTTCCTCCTGACATCCAAATTGTGCATTCACATAGTAAAAAAAAGTTGGAGTTAATCTTTACTGGTCAAATATGATTTGATCAGAGTGATGGTATGATTCCTGATCAGTATGCAGCCTAATTATAACGTAATGACAAGGAGACTTGCGTTCATGTCTGTCAAGCAGTTGAGTGTTTGAACATAATTTCATGCATCCATAACTAGGTCTCTTTACTCAATTTTCCACTCTGTCAATCCTGATGATTCTACAGCTGATGCAAACCTAATTTAGTTTTCAAAGAAAGTCTTTGACCCTGTAGCAACAAGTTAGAAAGGTGTTACAACATGAGAAAACAGGCCTTACGATTGCACAAATGGAGCTACTTTATTGACCGCTGCTGTGGTGCTGTGACAGATTTAACTTGCAAAAGAAAACGAGTCTTTACTGTATCACATTAATTAGCTGACATGTCTCTTTAGATCGTTATAATCCACAGCTAAACCTGCAGATCTGCAGTATAACCAAAGCACTGTGACGACAACTGACTCAAGTCTTTTAGAGCTGGCCATGGGTCATAGCAATCAAATGGGTTTACAGTTTTTAACAACACTATAATTTCTAGACAATTGCATTTGTATTGCACTTCAATTTGTGAACAGCTGTAACTAGCACTGCCAAAGCACATACAGACTGAAAACAAGTTACTTTGAAACAGTTTTCATTAAGAATTTGCTAAATTTTCTCAAGTAATTACAATTTTAAGTTGCAAGACTAAAATAGAAAATATAAAATAGTTTTTTTTTCAGCGTATCATTTTTACAGTGTACTATATGAATAAATATTATATACATATTCTGTATGTATACAGTACCGTGCAAAACTTTAGGCTTGGTTGGAAATCTATTTGATATTTCCTAGTCCTACATACTAAAGAAAAATTTATCATCTTAAAATAATTGTAAAGCATTGCACATGCACACCTTGCACAATATTTGTGTTTATTTACAGAGAACTCTGCAATACTGTGTTATGATGGTCATTCATAGCATTCTGACTCATTTTTATCATATCTCTATTTACTGTATATTTTGCTATTGTCCTTGCTGGTCATTATTTCAAAAGTAATCCCTTCAGGATGATATTAAATTCCTCTGCAATAGTTTATTTTGCACATATATTTACGTATATATAAATTATTATTATTATTATTTTAAGAATTTACATCTTCCTTATGTTGGGTCATTTGAAAGCTAGAGATGCACTATATATTATAAAGTAGAAACTGTTCTTACATATGTATTAACAGTCTTTTAAAATAGATTTTTGTATCACGCTGGGCTTTTCAGTGGTAGGTCACAGCCAAGGGTTGTAGAGTGTCAGACTAAACATCTGAGCCTCAAGCTAATTCATCCCACTCAGGAAGAGAAAGCGCAGCCACTACTGCTTCAAGAGCAGCCACAACCAAACCCTTAATTACGATAGAATTAATCCTCTCCACAAAATGCTGAGGCTGGGTGCAGACCAAGCCTTATTTTGGCTTAGCTCACATCCCCGCCAGGGGTTAGGGGCTATTAAATGTGGCCTTTCCATGTGAGGCCATTTTTTTCTCTTCCTTTTTGGCTGAGCACCTTGTCTTTTCATTAACTTGTTCCTAAGCATCCTTGTGTTTCTTTCGTGAGTCTGAAGTGTCAGTGTGCTCTCATATGAATCAATCAATGTAATTATTCGCTTGATTGAACCCCTTAATTATTTTTTGCTGATTTGTTTCTGGAACAGCTGAATATTCAGAGGAGACTCTTGAGTGAGGTTGAGTATTTTAAGAGCCGTCACGTATCTATGAGTTGCAAAATACAGTCGGGATAGTTGTTGACGTATTAAATGACCCCACAAAACTTAGTCACGCTAATTTATCAAAGAACCAGGATGTTTAATTACTAGTCGCATAGCTGCTAGCTGGAATCTAGGAGTAGCAGTAAATAGGCCATGCTAAAGGAGATATTAATCATTCATGAGTGCTACTCTAGTGGAGAGGGGACTCTCTAATGTCACGTACCTTATACACATTATCAATACACAAATACTCCTAAATAGCAGCTCACCCATGATGTGCGGCTTTCCTTGAAATGTTATTTGCACAGGAGAGCTACACACCGATGAAAAATCGCATGTAAATTGATCAAGCGCGGTAATATTAGCTAAATATCCTCGCCATTTCCCACTTCACTCTGTCAGCAGACGGAAGGCTGCAAAATTTAGTGCCCCCCCATGAGGGATAATGTCCCACACATGAATGGCGGCATATAAATTACACTGAGCTCTACCCGTTCACGCTGATGGGTGGCTGAAGAACTTATGTGGTTTCTGGAAATTGAACAAACAAGTTAATACAGTCTCATGGTGATTTTTTAACCTAGCGATCTTTTCACATTGACAGGCTCGACTGAAATGTGGGCCGTTGCCTGTTATTTGCGAGGGGTCTGTGCATGGCCTCAGGGGTTTTATCAGGAATACAGCACCCTAATGAATGAATTCATCATGGTGTTTTCTCTTGGGGTGGTAATTCACTCAACTGTGGATGGCGTGGCAGAGTTTCCGAGCTCTGCGGCGCTACGCTAGCGTTAGATGCTGCAGTGGTATGGTGATTTAGCAGCCTGTCACACTGCACCCAGAGGGCAAGCTCCAGTTTTTGCCATCATCCTCTGGGCCATAAATAATTCCCATCGTGCTGCTGTGTGATGGCTTCCCGTAATGGTGCCAGGCAGCATGCCGTGACCGGTCACTGTCAGCTGTGCCCACCTGAGACCCACAAACACTGGGGAACGGAAGTGTGGCATCCAGCGCCGCTGCTCAAAGCAAACCCACTTCTGGCCACTACCATTGAGGACGTATCCAAGATAGAGCTGTTCATGTAAACTGTGTTCTTTTAGACAGGTCCGCCTCAGGCCCAATGATAGAGAAAAGAATGTGTTTACCCTTGAGGAACCAGTTCTACTGCACTGTTTTTTTTTTTAGGAATCCTGACAGTGCGAACGGTGTATTGAATCATAAAGCTCTAGGAGGCTCGCTAGGGGATTGGAGCTGGGAGATGTGGAATCCCTTGACAAACATGAATGTATGTGCGCTCTTCTGCCTTTTTATCACATGCAGCTTCTGCAATCAGCTGGAACACTTCCTGTAGTAACTGTGATACCCCTGTGGTCTAATAAAAAGGAAGCAAAGAATAGGCACTTCTTAATTTAAATACTATTCCAAATAGTAGTGTCTGTGCATTATTAGAAGTTATGTAACAAGCAATAGTAATTTTTTCTCCTTTTTAAAGAGAAAATATGAACTCGAACTTCAGTTTTTGAATGAATAAATGTTAAACACATGCAAAGAATTTATCACATGCTTATGTCTGTAGATGCTAAGAATAAGTGACTACTGTAAGTAGCTATCAAAACTTTTACAAATACTATTTTTTTCTTTCATATAACAAGCAAAAAATTTTCTTAGTCAATACACAGCACTTTCAAAGCTCAGAAATTTTTCATGCATTTACAATGACTGGTGTCTTAAGCTTTCAAGCTTCAAAAAGGGCCCATAAAGCACCTAAAGGTAGTCTATATGGCATGTGATTTATATTCTGTGTCATGCAATACCTTTATGTGACAAACAGACCAAAGTATAAGTTCTTATCTTGTGAAGTTGTTAAATTTAAAGGGACAGTTCACCCAACTGATGTTGTTCCAAACCTTTATTTCTTCTGTGGAATATCGGGGAAATGTCTCAGTGGTTTTGGGAATACAGTGGAAGTCAATGGAGTGACATGAGAATAAATGATGACAGAATTTTATTTTAGTGTGAAAAAGAGTCAGTGAAATGAACTCTTGAACTTCTTTGAACTTTCATTTGCATACAAATCATTAAGGACTGTGTTTCTCAAAAGTAGCATAAACCAAAGTAGAAACCATAGGCACCAATGGTCATTACAATCTGATTTGGCTTCTGATGCTTATTTTGGGAAATGCAATGAACTGGATTGAGCAATTCCTTGAAAAGATTAAACTCAAAACAAAAGTTAGTTTGTGAATTGTGACCCTGGACTACAAAACCAGCCATAAGGGTATTTTTTTTTTTAATTGAGATTTATACATAGTCTGAAAGCTAAATAAATACACTTTCCATTGTTGTATTAGGATAGGACAATATTTGGCTGAGATACAACTATTTGAAAATCTGGTATCTGAGGGTGCAAAATCGAAATATTGAGATAATCGCCTTTAAAGTTGTCCAAATGAAGTTCTTAGCAATGCATATTACTAACCAAAAATTTAATTATGACATATTTACGGTAGAAAATTTACAAAATATCTTCATGGAACATGATCTTTACTTAACATCCTAATGATTTTTGGCATAAAAGTCAAATCAATAATTTTGACCCATACAATGTATTGTTGGCTATTGCTACAAATATACCTATGCTACTTATGACTGGTTTTGTGCTCCAGGGTCACAGCTGGTCATGGCTACTTCTCTTCTCTTGTGATCGCTCAAATTAAAGTTAAAGTGGTTTTTCATTTAACTGGGTCTTACAGCTTCAGAAGATGTGGAATACAATGCAAGGGTTGTATCGATCACTTTGGTACCTTTTATAGTGTATTTTTTGTTGTTGTTGTTGTCATTTTGGAACTTGACAGCCCCAGTCCTCAATCTTTTTCATTATATTAAATAAAAAACTGGTAAGTATACTTTTAAATTCACCTTTTGTGAGTAGTCAGAAAAAAAAACAAATGAGGGTTCAAAACAGCATGAGGGTGATTAAATAATGGCAGAATGGACTTTTTTTCTATAAAGCACTAAACTGAACTTCTGCTCTCCCAGGGGTTTGCCTTTGTAGAAATAAAGTTGAAGTATCAGGCAGGCCGTGTGGTAGCCTACTCCTTGTGAGGCAAGAAAAGAAGTTGTGAAGTTATGAAAAGAAGTCCTGCCTGTCGAGGGCGAGGGACCTGTTAGTGATGCAGAGAGTGAGCCTGATGGTAGAAGGACAGAATGAAAGGAGGAGACAGAAGGAGAGAGAGATAGTGCTCTTCTCTTCCATTGTAGCTGGCGAGGCTCACACAGACTGTTCTGGCATCGCTGTGATCTTCAAAGTCACTCACACTAACCCTTGCTCCAGAGGGGCAGCATGCAAGCTGCCCTCAGGCGGGGAAAGCTTCGCTACTTCAAAGTTTGTTCTGCACTTATATCCCCCTCATTCTCATTTCCCCCCTCTCCAAACACCATACTTAAATTAACTTTTTTCTTTTTCATTTACTCTAACAAGAGAATGCTGAATGAAGCTTAGTTCAAGGCTGGATTAGATATATCTTAGTGACACAAAGGTTACAGCGGGTAATTAAAATTTCCACCAGCGCAGTCACAATATATCACACTGTCACTTTTTTAGGGTACAGCTGGCAGTTTCTGTCTCTCTCTTTCTTCTTGTTTCAACAAAAGAAATGAGGATGAGAATTCAAGAATGGGTATCTTTCAGTTCTTTGTTTACCATCCCTCAGTTCTCACCTTGTGTTTCACCTCAGGCAGCAAAAGTTTTCTTGCTCAGATTTATTTTAATTCTGCATCCTATTTTCATGTCACGAGCATCTCAAACTGCAAAACCTGAGCCTTGAGACCAATTTCCACTGGCTGTTTTTTAATATCTAAGTTCTGATTTGTGTTAAAAGCAATCCCATACGTGATGTAAACCCAGTGCACATAGCACAGCATACAAATCTGTCAATTTGTAATTCAGACAACTAGTGTTAAAAGTGCTGAAGGGAAGATGTCAACTTAAATTTGAAGTATTTTGAAATGCTCCATGACTTTTCTCTTTTTTCTTTCAGAAGATGCCTGAATTTGAAATGAGTGTATACTCAGCATTTGATATTCACAACTGTGTCTATGTCAAAATGTGGTCAGTCTCATTAAATCCGACCGCTGCAGGAGAGAGACACAGATGAATGGAAAACCCAAAGGATAGCGATGAAATCAGCGCAAGTTGCATGTACAATGCTGCAGAAAATGTGATACAATTCTAATTAGCTCAGATTCCCTCTGAGTCTATGGAATTTCATAAACTGAGCTGAAACAATCTTGAAAAATGACACTCCAGCACCCTTGATTAAACATATTTCTTTCAGATTTTCATTGCTGTGCAGTAGCAACTTTTCTCAGATTATCAGAAACCATTTAGCTGAAAGCAAAAGATTGTTCCCAAAATTAAAGTTCATTCTGAATTTAGAGATATTTCTACACTAGCGTTTTAATATTACACTATTTTAATGCTTTTGAATGAAATCTATATGCTTACCAAAGCAAAATACAGTAAATACAGAAATAACGTGAAATATTATTACAATTAAAATAACTGTTTTCTATTTGAATATAAACATAATTTATTTCTGTAATGGCAAAGCTAAATTTTTTGCAGCCATTACTCCAGTCTTTGGTGTCACAGCATCCTTAAGAAATCATTCTAACATGCTGACTGGTGCTCAGTGTTGAGCAGTTGTGATTCTGGAAATCGAGATTCAAGATTCAGGATTTGATGAATAGAATCTTTCTATTCAAAGCATTCATTTAAAAATAAAAATCTTTAGTAACATTATAAATGTCTTTACTATCACTTTTGATCAATTTAATACATTCTTGCTGAAAAAGATTAATAACAATTTCCTTAAAAAAACAGACTACTGATGTCAAATATTTGAATGCACAGTATGTGTGTATAGTTATTTCACTTTTGAATGATTTGTTTGTTTTGTTCCGTACAACCCTGGTTTACATTTAGCTTGGTTGTGTAAATAGATCTGAGAGCAATGGCACTTTTTTTTTTTTTTTTACTTCAGACTTAAACTCATTGTTCAATGTGTTATGTTTATTCCTGTAAAGATGTTGATAGAATAATGACAGGCTTCATCCATCCAAACTGAACACGTTCCATGCTAACAGACAGTGTATTTACATACGTTTTATGTTTGTCGATAACAACATCTTTCTTGAATCTATAGCCTAACATTTCCCTCAAGAACATTATATTTGTTCTCATTCCCTTCACATAGCCCCTCCTCTAGGCAGTCTTCCTCATTTAATTAACTCATGAAAAAGTTACTGTCTTACAATGCCATTTTGTGATGCAAAATATCATTACCTTATCATGAGTCTCCAATGTCATTGCAATCCACCATGAAAAATAACACAGCCTTCAGTCTCTCTGAAATGATGGTATTGTTCATTTGACAGGCATGCAAAGTAATAAAAGTTGGATTTTTTTTTTTATTAGATCCTCACAGTAAGGGATGCGGATTGACTCGCTGCGGTAAAATGTCATGCGAGCTTCACTCGCTCATTTGTTTCTGCCCACGCTGTGTATCCAAAAGGCCACCATTCCTTAGAATAAGTTTACACGGCCCACATCAGCACCCACCTTCTCTGGACTCAGCTGTTGCCAGAAACAGTATATGGACACTTTGTACTATTTTAGCTAGTGTATAATCAAGTATATTTTTATGTTTTGCAATGTGTTCATTTGTTTCCTCCTTATTCCACAGGTGCCTTGCAGACCTCATTTTACCCATTAGACTTTATTTTATGGCCCCAACATGCCTAATTTAAATATTTTTAAATTATACTTTTATTCAGCAGGGATACATTAAATGTGTGTGTGTGTGTGTGTGAGAGATAGATAGATAGATAGATAGATAGATAGATAGATAGATAGATAGATAGATAGATAGTGATTTTTCACAATATTACTGTTTTTTTGATAAAAAACAAAAATACAGCCTCGTTTAGCATAAGACATTTTTTTTTATTATTAAAAATGATTAATAACCCATAACTTTAAAAAAGTAGTGTACTTATTTAACCCCCAAAGCATAAAATTTAGTCAGCCCCATTTAATTGTTTTTCCATTTTAATATCATTTTGAATGACAATGTTAATTATTTTTCATAAAAATCTCTCAAACCAGTTACAGCAAATTTCCTAGACTTATGGAACCACTTCCTGTTTATTTACAGCACACATTCATGTACATCTTTTTGATTTAACACAACAATTCAAGGGTTTAAGTGCTATAAAAGATGATACTGAATGACCCAGCTGCATGCGTAATGAAACTGACCTTTTTTGAAACCATGTGGGTGTTCGCTGAGAATATATACATATGTTACACAGAATCAAAGCAACAGATGCAAAAGGCTGAAACGCAGTTTAAATGTGGCTTCTGTTGACCTCTGAAGCTGAGTACTTAATCTTACATTTTTTTCTTGGGCCCAGAATTCATAGCTCATTTAAAAAGCGAAGAAAACATTTTCATGGTGCTGGGAAAAACCTCTTGCTCATTAGTGCTATCTTAATTATGCTTGGGGAATAGACACAGACCTTTCTTCTAAAGAGACATTTGCTCCAATATAAGCATGTGTTGCAGCATTTACTTCTTTGTGTTTTATTTTGCTTCTGCTCTCACTTTGAAAAGCCAGCAATAATTCAGAAATGAGTTGTACTTTCAGAGCAGACAGTGTCACCAGACCCCCTCCTGTGCGAGTGCTCTGTGTTCTTGGCACAGGCCAATTTCGGCTGTGAAATACAAGCTTCAGACCTGCTTTATTCGGTGCTCTCTTAAGCAAAATGAGGCTGAGAACCTGAACCCGGCTGATGTTAAGTGATTGTTCAGTTTGGAGAATGGCAACGAAACTGGTTTGATACATCAACCCCCCACTGAGTCCAGGCAAGGCCTTGTCCGCTCCGTGGCTCTCTATTTCCATGTGTTGTGACTCAAGTGATTGGCACTTTCCAATGCTTTCATGATAGAGGTGAGAAAAATGCTGCTGGCTCTCTCTGTCTCCCTTTTTATTGCTGTCTCTCTCTTATTCACAAACACACACAGTTCTGCCTGCTGCTCTGTTTGTCTCAGATTTATGTTAATATCTTAATCAGATTTTTGGTTGATTTGGCTTTGCTTGCAAATTGAATGAGGAGTCATTGGAAAATTGCTCATATGATAATATCGATGTTAAACAAAGGCATGATGATGCTTTTTATTGATCTTCATTATGTTCTGAATCTAAAACCCTTTTATTTTTAATCTTTGTAATGCTGTTTGGGTCTACGAGGACCTTGAATACAAGGTAATGTCTGCATTCGCAAATGGATCTTGTCATACTGTATCTGATCACCGTTGATTTTCCTCTTCCTGCTCTAAATCAAAATAATTTAGGAAGCATTTCAGCTCGGCTAGAACCTCCATTACGACTGAAGAATCTGAAAGTGAAAAAAAAAAAAAAAAAAAAAAAAAAATCAGGGGGGTTTAATAATTTGTGGCTGCCTTTTTATTTAACAACAAGCTGTCAACCTGACTCCCGTCTCATAGAATTTCAGTGACTAATTCTGCAAACAGGAAGTGACACGGCTGGCAGGGCAGCCCACGTGGACGAGCAGGAGAGGGTGAGATGTCACATAGAAGGCTGTCAAAATCCTTTTCTCTCACTTTTAATGAGATTCCCAGATTTCAAATGAGCCGTAGTCCGATCTGCCTCAGCTCTCCTTATTATTCGCGGTGGCAGCCGTGACTTTGGAGTGTGTGTGTTTAGGTAAGTGGACACCCGTATGTGTGAACATATATATCCAACAACAATCTGTATCTGTGGATGTAGACTGCTACATCACAACATTGTTGCTGTGTCACATACTGAACTTCACCCATCACTGTAAACAAATTATGTAGCATCAATTATAAGGTTTACCAATAAAGCCTTGATTAGCTGCCGTTGTAATTAAGGGTTGCTAAACTGGTGATTTGCTGGACCAAGAGTTTTTGCTTTACAGATCAGTGGTCCTTAAGAATAACACTGAAGTGGTGTATTAATCAGATTTTTCCATGCATAGAGGCAGAGGAGGAGTGTGTTTAGTGTCCATGTATGAATCTTTGTTAATTAGGTTTAAACACGCATATTTGCTTAGATGAAATTAGATGAGAGAGAAACGTGGGCTGATATGAGAGGATGTTCATACAAACACAATCTGTGTGAAGCCGCTTCGTTGTCGCCTAGAAACAAGACAATTCAGTCAGATGTGCTCTCTTATGCTCAGAGTTTAAAGGTAACTTTCCATCAAAAGATCATGCAGTGTATCTGTGGAACTTGATTAGATGTAAAAAGAGTGCCACTTTTCAGATCTTAATGCTGTTTATAATATTTTTTCTTAAACATAGCCAACCTGATTCATATTTTTCTGTTGGCACACTGTTTGAAAATAATTTTTATTTTTAATTTTAACAGAATACTCCATAAAAGAAGAAAAATATGTAATTTATCATACTTTTGTTGTTCTAAAACCACATGATGACTTTCTTCCAAAGCATTTTTTTTTTTTGAAGAATATCAATTTTGAAAGCTTGCCAGACCCAGTGGCCAGGAATATTATAATATTCAAAAATTCACCTTTTGTGTTACACGGAACAAAGAAAGTCATACACATTTGGAAAGATGAGGGCGGGTAAATGACAGAATTTTCACTTTTGGTTTAATTATTGCTGTTAGTTATTATTCACAAAAATCTTCCCAACTGCAGCTGATCTCAAATCTCATTGGGTCACTCTCCTGAACCCAAAACTCCATGGCACTAATCATTAAAAATATGAACCATTTAAATTTAGGTATAAAAAAAATGCATCATAAAAACAATAGTGTTCTCTATCTTGCACAAAGACTAATTTCTACATAGAAATAAACATTATTGTTTAGATTTTATTGCATATTCTGCTGAAATGCTCATTACTGCAGTGCTTCCAGCAATGTCTGTATGTGTGTTATGGTGTAATTTAAACATATTAAAAACTAAATATTCTGAATGAAATAAACGGCTGGTTTACAAATGACAGGTTTTCAAATGACAGAAATTTTTTTTACAGAATATTCATGTGTAATAATAATGAAAAAAAGTGGAAAAGTTAGGTCTTTGACTCTCATCGCCCGCAAATTTTTTAAAGGACTGTGCTTCCGCAAATTGAAATTTGGCAAGTTGAAATGATGTCCAGCTTAGTGGGACCTAAGTCATTGGTCTTCAAGCTCCATGTCTGAATATGTGCAAATGCAAAGAAACATGAAAGCTGCTGTGAAGGGGAACATTTCCAGAGACTGAGTGATTGTATATGTAAATAACTTTAATATAAACTGAATTTTCCTATTCTGAGGTCTTATTCCCTGAATTTAGCTGGAAGTCTGAGCCAGCCCCCATATAACCTTTTACGAATTTATTAAACACATGACAGAAGATGTTAGAGTGTCACAGGGGAACCAATCTGCGAATTCGTGTAACAGTGTATGTGTAATTCAGCAGATTAATCACACTTACCTCCACTCGCACTCAGTATCTTTACCGCTCAGTAAACCATTCTCAATTTCCCAATGTGAGTTTACAGCCCGAGTGGACAAAGAGCTACATGAACTGTCTTGATTGAAGTCTTAAATAAGTTCTCCCTAATTGCCCCTTTCTGCGGTAGTTAGTTTTGCTCTCAGGCAGTCTTACATGAAGCAGAGACCTAGTTCTTTTGATATGAGCCGCAATGTTTGCGCTGTCATTTGTTTTACACAGCACAGACTAATCTCATCAGAATCCTACATATGTTACCACCCCTCCTTAACCTTATTAAAGGCCTTTAGAGCTCAGCTCTTTGCAGGGTGACAGACAGCCACTGTTCATTAGGCAGATGTGGAACTGATCTGAAGACAGTTTGAGAATCAGAGGACTTTGTATTCATGGCAGTTTTATTCAGGGATCCACTGTCAAATAACTCAAATGTAGTACTAAATGTCAATTCATTTTGAGCCTGTGCTCGCAATATCATAGAAGCACAGTTTCCTTGTAAACTTCGACATAATGGGCCTCATTCTCTATTCATGCATACACATATTTTAGCATAAAAGCTGTCACATGCTTATGATTTTTTTCAGAATTTATAATTATAAATTTGGTAACCTTTTTTCCCTAATTTACACCTAATTAATAGTAAGTAAGGCATTATTTGTAGTAGTAGTTCTGTTTAGGTACTGGGTGTAATTTATTATGTAATTTATGTTTATGTATGTTAAATTATGATTTAAATACACAAGAATATTCAAGGAAAATGTCTTACGCTCAGTGTTGACAACAGTTAAAACATCCAGTTCAGCAGTTGAATTTATAATCCTCATAAAGCAGAAACAATATGTAATTTATCATACTTTTGTTGTTCCTAAAACCACATGATGACTTTCTTCCAAAGCATTTTTTTTTGAAGATATATCAATTTTGTGAAAACTTGCCAGACCCAGTGGCCCGATGAATATTATAATATTCAAAAATTCACCTTTTGTGTGTACCGGAACAAGAAAGTCATACACACATTTGGAAAGATGAGGGCGGGTAAATGACAGAATTTTTTCACTTTGGTTTAATTATTGCTGTTGGTTATTATTCACAAAAAATCTTCCCAACTGCAGCTGATCTCAAATCTCATTGGGTCACTCCCTGAGACCCAAAACTCCCATGGCAGTACTGATTAAAAAATATGAACCATTTAAATTTAGGTATAAAAAATAGCATCATAAAAACAATAGTGTTCTCTATCTTGCACAAAGACTAATTTCTACATAGAAATAAACATTATTGTTTAGATTTTTCTTTGCATATTCTGCTGAAATGCTCATTACTGCAATGCTTCCAGCAATGGTCTGGATTTGTGTGTTGTTGTGTATTGTAAACATATTAAAAACTAGATATTCTGAATTAAATAAGCGGCTGGTTTACAAATGACAAGGTTTTCCAAAATGACAGAAATTTTTTTTACAGAATATTCCCCCCATGTAATAAAATAAAAAAGAGGAAAAGTTAGGTCCTTTGACTCTCATCGCCGCCCTTAAATTATTTTTTAACAAATTGGCAGAGTATGAAATGATGTCAGCTAGTGGAACCTAAGTCCATTGGTCTTCAAGCTCCATGTCTGAATATTTACCAAATGCAAAGTAAACATGAGGAAGAAGGCTGCGGTGAAGGGGAACATTTCCAGAGACTGAGTGATTGTGTATGTAAATAACTTTAATATAAACTGAATTTTCCTATTCTGAGGTCTTATTCCCTGAATTTAGCTGGAAGTCTGAGCCAGCCCCCCATATAACCTTTTACGAGATTTATTAAACACATGACAGAAGATGTTAGAGTGTCACAGGGGAACCAATCTGCGAATTCGTGTGTAACAGTGTATGTGTAATTCAGCAGATTAATCACACTTACCTCCACTCGCACTCAGTATCTTCACCCGCTCAGTAAACCATTCTCAATTTCCCAATGTGAGTTTACAGCCCGAGTGGACAAAGAGCTACATGAACTGTCTTGATTGAAGTCTTAAATAAGTTCTCCCTAATTGCCCCTTTCTGCGGTAGTTAGTTTTGCTCTCAGGCAGTCTTACATGAAGCAGAGACCTAGTTCTTTTTGATATGAGCCGCAATGTTTTTGCGCTGTCATTGTTTTTACACAGCACAGACTAATCTCATCAGAATCCTACATATGTTACCACCCCTCCTTAACCTTATTAAAGGCCTCTAGAGCTCCAGCTCTTTGCAGGGTGACAGACAGCCACTGTTCATTAGGCAGATGTGGAACTGATCTGAAGCACAGTTTGAGAATCAGAGGACTTTGTATTCATGGCAGTTTTATTCCAGGGATCCCACTGTCAAATAACTCAAATGTAGTACTTAAATGTCAATTCATTTTGAGCCTGTGCTGCAATATCATAGAAGCACAGTTTCCTTGTAAACTTCGACATAATGGGCCTCATTCTCTATTCATGCATACACACATATTTTAGCATAAAGCTGTCACATGCTTATGATTTTTTCTTTCAGAATTTATAATTATAAATTTGGTAACCTTTTTTCCCTAATTTACACCTAATTTGCTGCTTATTAATAGTAAGTAAGGCATTATTTGTAGTAGTAGTTCTGTTTAGGTACTGGGTGTAATTTATTATGTAATTTATGTTTATGTATGTTAAATTATGATTTAAATACACAAGAATATTCAAGGAAAATGTCTTACGCTCAGTGTTGACAACAGTTAAAACATCCAGTTCAGCAGTTGAAAACTGCTTTATATTTTTGTGGACTTTTTATTTTTATTTTTTGATGAATAAGTTCAAAAGAAAAGCATCTATTTGAAATAAAAATCTGTAATATTATAAATGCCTTTACAGTCACTTTTGATCATTTTATTTCATCTTTTTAAATTAAAAATCATACAAAGCTTTTGAATGGTAGTGTAAAGACATTTCTGACAGATGATTTGACACTGAAGACTGTTATTTTCATTTTAAATTCTAATATATCACTGTTTTATTGCTGTTTTGCTGTACTATTGATCAAATAAATACATGCAGCCTTGGTGAGTAGCACACACACACACACACACACACACACACACATATGGAATGGAAAGGCTATCAAACAGTCAAAGCGAGCAATATCTGTCAGCTAAACAGATATGTTTACATGCTCAGATTTAATGCAAAAATACCGGAATAAATTCAGTCTGACTGCAATGTTTATGTGTACCATAAACTGTGCAATATTATATGTGCACAGATCTTCCAAACAAAAGTTCGTCAGCACTCCTGTCAGAGACATGGCTCTATAATCTGTAATTGAATTTATTTATTTGATGGCAAAGCTGAATTTTTAGCAGCATTTACTCCAGAAAAATTCATTCATTCTAAAATGCAGCTTTGGTGCTCAAAAAACTTATTATTATCAATGTTGAAAACAGCTGTGCTGCTTAATTTTTTTTGTGTAATTGTGATTCTTTGAGGAATAGAAAGTTCAAAAGAACAGATTTAATAAAAATAGAAATCTTTTGTGACATCACAACTTTTAGAGTATGAAAAAAATTATATTCATTCTGAGATTTTCTAAATATTACATTTAATAGTGGTATTAAATTATTAGTGTTTTTTTTAAATGTTAACTTTAAGTTTTCTCAATTGATAGAAATTACAAATGATGAAACTAGATGGCAAGCACATTTAGATACAATACAAAACAATATCAGCCAACATATAATGAATATTGCTGATAATCTGTAATATTGATCAATAACCAAAATGGTTATATATAGCTGATTTAATATCTTGCTCATATATAGCTGATGTATCATGTATCCCTAAAATTTGACATTGACATTGCTAGACCTCAGACCAACTCCATCTGGAAAAGTCCCAGTGCTCCCTATGGCTAGTCCCTCCCTGGGGCTAATGAAAGGCACAGAGAGGAACATATAGGCAGTTTGACAGCTGCACTGAACGAGACACAAGGGGTTTCATGACTGAGGGAAAGCTCCTTAATCATGAGACTTTTGCTGGAATGATTGTGTCCCCGTCCCTTTGCTCTGGACGTGTGCTGAATTCCAGCGATGCTTTAAGTAACAGCAGCATTACTGCCACTCTGGCTCTGGCTGAGAGAAACAGAGCTTATGTAACCCGCAGGCATTACTCATATTCTATTCATCTGCTGAGTGCTTCAGGGATCAGCTGAGGTGCATCCTGAGGGAATTTGTTTGTTCCTGTGCTTATTCATTTTTTGATTGTTGTTGTAATTGAAGGATCATTACAGTTGAGGGATCATTGCTGATTATAATAATATGTATGTTGTAGATGTGGTCTCATGGGTAAGTCAAATCTGGTTCAGGTCACTTCCAAAAACACACCTCTTATTCTCCCTGTAATTGTGTGTCACCTCTAACAAAGTCTCTTTAACACAAGGTTGTTCACTCAACGACCATCTTGGCAACACTCCCGGCAGATCATTTCTAGGCAGCAGGCATTTCGAGTACTGTACAGCTCATATCTACTTTAATTGGGAAAGAACAATTCTCCAAAACTATGTCAAAAAAGGCAATTAGCTCATTTAACAGAGAAGTGGGCCTTCTATTCCTACTGCCGCTTTTTTTTTGAATGAGCCATCTTCTCTTCTTTATATTGTTCCTGTACTTCTAATCTCTCTATATGTAAAAAGGTAATTGATAAAATACGATGAAAAAGCAGGCTATAATTAAGCAGCAACATAAAAATATATAGTGGTGTTGTTCAATATATCATCAGAGCTGTGGTTCAGATGTGAAAACCATTGTGACCGTGATATTACTTTTATAAGCCTACAGCAATTCCATAAACAAGCAGTTAATATAAATTAACTTACATTTTACACACAGTTATTTTATCTAATTTGCTCCACTAATGAAAACAGCTCTACCACAGCAGAATTAATGAACAACACCAAGCAAATACTCACTAGTGGGGTTCATTCCTGAATAAATCAGTGTTCTTGAATTAATCGTTTCAGTGACTTGCTTATTACTTGTTTCGTTCCTGAGTGAATCATTGTTTTGGAATGAATCAGTTGGATAAATGATTCAGCCGTTCACTCATAATAAGAACTCGTCGCCACCTACTGTGTCATAGTAACTTGCAGAAAGAGTCAGTAAATATCTCCACCAAACAGAGTGGCAGCCTAAATTTGGAACTATACATACAAAGAAAAGTGTCACTGCTCAGCGAATCAAATTTGAGAACTGAACTACAGGCCTAGGTCATACAGAATTCTGTAGTTTCTGTTTTTACATTCCTCTGCATTGAATCTTGATTTTAAATTAATTGCTGTTAACACAGAGCAAGTTTGTGTATTCCATTGCACTGTTTTTCTGTTTAAACATGCTGTAAAATGGCACAGTTGACCATTGCGCTCACATCTTTTGCAGCATCGTGTGCATGACACAGGGCTTTAAAGGATCAGTTCACTTCCAGAATAAAAAAATCCTGATAATTTACTCACCACCATTTCATCCAGATGTTCATGTCTTTCTTTCTTCATTCGAAAAGAAATTATGGTTTTTGAGGAAAAAATTCCAGGATTTTTCTCCATATAGTGGACTTCAATGGGAGCCAAGGGGTTGAAGGTCCTATTGCAGTTTCAATGCAGCTTCAAAGAGGACTAAGTGTCTAATCTTGCGAAACAATCTGTAATTTTCTAAAAAAAAAAAAAAAAAAAATTATATACTTTTTTAACCACAAATGCTCGTCTTGCACTAGCTCTGTAATGCGTATCCGTGACTTCGTGGATTACGTAATCTTCAGTTAAAAAGGTAGGGCAGGGTATAAAACTCCATCTCATTTTCTCCTTCAAAATCATCCAACATTGTTGTTTTACCTTTTTTGTAAAGGGCGTTTGACTTGCTTTGCACGTTCGCTTCGTAAACATTGGGTCGGTACTTCCACCTTCATCACGCGTGACCTTTCCAACGTGACTACGTAATGCATGAATTCGAGCTAGTGTTAGATGAGCATTTGTGGTTAAAAGTATAGAAATTTATAGAAATTTTTAAAAATGACAGATCGTTTCACTACATAAAACCCTTATTCCTCAGTTGAGATCATGTAGAGCTATTTGAAACTGCACTGAAACTGAAATTTGGACCTTCAACCTGTTGGCTCCCAGTAAAGTCCGCTCCTGGAATGTTTTCCATTAAATTATTTTTTTTCAAGTGCATAAAGAAAGACATGAACATTTTGGATGAAATGGGGTTGAGTAAATTATCAAGATTTTTTTAGTCTGGAAGTTAACTAATCTTTTAAAACAAACTGAATTTGCGAAATGTGCACAGTGGAATGAAAAAAACACAAGTTCTCAAGACACAAGTTCTCTCCTTATTTTAACTTAAGCACTGCCATATGATTGTGTAAGTGCCCTAAATTTTGAACTGTGTGTGTTTCAGCTGCAGGGCGGCCCTCGTGGCCGGGATGCCACTGTGTACCCTGCCAGTCGGCAGTGGATCCTGAGGGGCAAGAGCTGCCCACCCAGTGCAGGGGGCAGAGGAACAAGCACCCTGACCTCGACATGAATCTCTGCTGGAACGAGATCAAACGCAAATCCCACAACATCAGGTATATCACATCTTTTGTTCATCCTTCTATTATATCAGCCTTCTATTATGTTCAGTGTCTTAACCTTGTCTCAGTAGCACACGTCAGAGATCCACATATTGCAGTTCTCCCAGTCTAAGAGGCACTAATGAAACCATTGATTGAGTTTGGGCTGTTTTGCATGCCATTTGCATGTATGTCCGTATGTAATGCAGTGTGCTATGTTTACATACTTAGCCGCTTAATTACAGCCTCGACCCCAACTTTTCTCTGGGCACAAATTTACCAGGTCGTGATTGGTTTAGACATCTTCCCTGCAGCACGGGGTAATAAGATCATCCCAGGATGGACAGCAGTAGCAGTACTCTTGTCAGTATTCTGACATCATCCAGCCCTGAAGGAAGACTACAGCAATACAACATCACATGTAATGGAAATGGATTGAATACTAAGTGGCTTCTACAAAAGACCCTCTGGGATTATATTGCACCAGCGTTGTGGTGACTGACTTTTTCAGCTGGCTGTATTTTGACAGACAGATGTCCCTTCCATCTAATCGCCTGATTTTTCAGCTTTGGCATCTGTAAAATGCAATGGCAGGCGTTTTAGTAGAATTAAATTATGTCTGATTTTTGTTTGGAAACAAAAAATATATTTTCTTTGGCAAATTAATGGATTATGGTCAAGGTTTTCACTCATCTCTGTGCTGTTTTGTTGACTGTAGAGCTGGCATTATTTGTTTTATTGCTTAATGTTGAATCACTGCTTGATTTTTGTAGATTGAGTTTCAGAGCAACACAACATGAATAATTTACTTGAAATTTTAGCTGTTTTTTTTCTTTCTCAGGCACTGCGACAGGAAGAAATCAAACAGACTTGCTAGCGGGGTAGAACAGAGCTTGTCTTTGTCATTCTCATCAGAATGTTTGGCTTCATTGGGGTCCACTCACACGGCAGTGAATGTGCTGTGACCGGGGGGCTATGTGGTTGAGGGGGTATATGGGTGGACTGAGGCATGCTGGGAATGTTTGATTGCAGACATGCCTGGATGTTTCTCACCTCTCTGATGGCGCAGCTGCGAGTGGGTGCTGATGGTGTGACTAAAAACCCACATCCCTAAATCTGCTCAAAGCATCTCTTTGTCTGTGTAGACTGTAAATAATTAACACATCTCAACTGCTGTGACTGACTGCATCATGCTGTATTTTGAAGTTAAAGCTAGTACTATTTGGTGATATCATTGCACTTACTGTATATTCATAGTTGCAGAGTTTTGTGAAGTATACATGCAGAATTTAAAAGTAACAAAAAGAAGCCCATTCCAGTTCAGTTCTGTTCTCTTCCATGCTCAGTGCTAAATGGCAGGAGCGAGCATGGTGACCTTTCAGCCATCCTCAAAGCCTCATCCAGTCTTTTCAACAGCAGGCAGAAAAAGGCTTGATTGGGCACTAACAGCATGCTAATTGCTGTCCTTTCTCTGAGTTTTAGGCTCGGAGATTAGAATGTTAAAAACCCTTTTGCTAATGGGCCTACTGTCATGTCAAACTTGACATGTACTAAATCTACTTTGTGCATCGGAGTGCAGTCTACGAAAGGGGGAGGAAATGGAATATTCTGTCAAGGCTTTTTGCTTGTGTTGGAAGAAGACGTACTTAAGTTTTCTTTAAATTATTAAAGGTAGATGTTTAAATGTGTTGGCAGCAGGAATCTTTTGTCAGCTGTTGACCATTAAAGGGATAATTCTCGCAAAAACCTGTGCTTGCCCTCATGCTTTTCCAGATCTGTATAACTTTATTTCTTCTGTGGAACATAAAAGAAGATCTTTAGTAGAATGTTGGCAGTCAAGTTTTATTTAACCTTTGACTTTCTTATTTCGAGATATTTCTTAAAATTTTGTTTGTTTTCCACAAAAAAGAAGGTTTTGAATGACGTAAGGGTCAGAATGATAAGTAAAAATACCTTTTTCATTAAATGTGTTGGAAATTATTACAGTACCTCGTGGTGGAGCCTTAGGCTGTTTAGGATAAGAAGGGAGATACATATTTTCTTTTTGCTTAGCTTCCCAGTGTCCAATTTGTTGTGTTTTGGATGCTGATGTGCTTCTGACCTGATTATGCTTACCAGCAAGGTTCTGTTTGGTCAGCAAGCTTCACCAGAATAATCCTGCTGATGCACCAGCCAGAAGGGATGTAAAATTTTTTTTTTTTTTTTTTTTTTTTTTTTTTTTCCTTCCAATTCTGACAAACTTTTAATGATTTTGGTTCCATAAAGATTTTATTAGTAATTCTTTTAAAACATTTGAGGAACAAATATTTTTTTTCCTGTATTGCAGTCTGTTACCAAATGATGACATAATTGCAATAGATATGACAAGTAAGGAATACTTTTAAAACTATTCTTCCAAAAGTGCATTTACAAACTTTTTAAAGGCTGCATAAATGTAATGAAATATTTGTATATTAAATAAAAATAAAAATGCTAAGTGAATAGAAAAGTGGAATTATTTAATAAAACAACAAAATTCATAACTGTCTTTTTTTAACTACACATTGTCATATGAGTGTCATATGAAGTTTTGATTTACTGAAAAGATCTGAAATGACAAGAGTCATTTGTATGTGAATCTGACTAAACAGATCATTTTATGTTTCATTTGTGGATTCCTTAGCAGTGTTGTGATCAATGGCAGTATTTTAGTGGGTTGTTTTGTCCACGTTGGCAGAAAATTGCATGGTCTAGAATGGTTGATGGAATAAAAAAAAAATAAAAAATGGAACCAGTTCTCAGTTCCATCCTATATAAAACCAGTCTGGTCCAGCACAGAAATTGTTGCTGGTCTTTTCAGCAGGGTTATTTTGAGCTCAGCCCATATTCTGACATAGTCTACTCATTATGAGGAACTTTCGAAATGTGTTGCAGCCATCGGTAAACACAGCCTTTTCTAACTTTGCTGAAATGCACATATTTGTGTACCAGACAGTTGTTCAGTCCTCATATGGCTGTAGGAAGGAACCCACATCAGTTGCATCATGACATGGGACCAGAGATGAAGAGCAACAAAAAAGGAATTTTTTTTGTGAGAGGTACGCTGTGGTATTTCGAGTTTCTTGCTAGGCTTTGCAAATAAACCCACTATTCAGACACCCTAATGAACGAACGAGTCAAAAGGGATTTCGAAGTGCATGAATTATTAACTACAAGTCTTCCCGGCTGTGTTTGTAGGGATTAAATCAAATAAAGCTTGTCCGACGTGCTCATCTATCAGCGTGGGGCTGAGCGGATCGCTCTCTTTTGCTGGGTAGACACAGTGCACTGCTGATACAGTTGCATTCTCTGCTCCAGCACTCTTTGAGGAAATAATAATCATGCAATGACATAAACAACCAACAGCATGGGGTCCCTTAGAGAAATCAGAAATTGTAGTAAGACTGAATCAAATTTTCATTGGGAGATGCTGCCAGGCACTTAGGCGGCACTCATCATCCCTAACTTGGCACAAGTATCAGGGAATTTAATGATACAGTTGGCCAAGGATAGACCAGCAGACACAGTCTCATGTTCCCTCAGTTTAGCTCTCTTTTACTCATACAGTGAGGTAACTCAGACTTGTGGCTTTCCTGACAAACCTTGTTAAAGTCAAATATCTGTTTAGTCCCACCTGAGACCTGCCCATGATCTGGCCCTAAAACTTCTGTACACATGTCTCTCACGGATAATTTATGCTTTAACCTGGGCTTTATTGGATGTAAGTGAATATATGAATACACGAGCGTCTATGCGGGATGCATATCTAAAGCTCTCTTGCAGGAAATGTATTCCTTTTTGCATCTCAATGCTCACATGAAATATTCCAATGGCGCATTCCAATGGAGGGTTTATGCATACACAATAATATATATATGGAACCGGCTGATATTACAGGTGCGGTATCTGTATGCATGCGAGGGCCTGTGCAACGGCCCATTGTGTTTGCTTAACTGTGTCTTATAAACAGAATGTAGGGTAATGAAAGAGGCGAGACAGGCGATGCTGAATTGTAAGGCTCATTTCTCCCATGGCACCATCACCTTTTTTAGCCAGTGGCTTCATTGTGGCTGAGGATCTGTGCTCGCAGACAAATCTCCCACCTCTCTTTTTCATTCAGTGTTACATTTCAAGGCTTGTGTCACTGAAAGGACAGGCCTCAAAGAGACCCAGAGCCTTAGGCGATGATTCTGAAATGGAAACACAAATGAAAGAGAAAGGATATAACCAGACACCTCACACTTATCTTTAGCATTTAGTTATTTGCTGATCCGTGAAGCACCCCCTCACTGATGGTTATCATGCAACATGACCGAAGAACTAATGAGTTTTATCTGTTCTTATTTTGCTTTAATCTGTAAGATTGAGACAGGTTACTGTCTCTAGGTTTGCATTTTATGTATCAGACTACTTTGCTATGAGACCGTCTTGTTGATCATCTTGTATATGTCATCAGTGGACACACACACACACACACAAACACACACACAAACACACACACAAACACACAAACACACACACACACACACACACACACACACACACACACACACACACACACACACACACACGCACACACACACACACACACACACACACACACACACCAATTAATTTTTGGTAAGTATTAAAATTAATTTAGTCATCGCTAGTGATTGCTATTTACATATTGCAATTTGTACATATGCTATATTGTGATAATTTTGAATTTTTAGTGTTGTGCAGCCTTAATGTGTATGTAACACTTAGACATACATATTTGTACTTTTGGTTACAAATGGACTTAGTGACAGCATTCAAAGTGTAAATATAAATTCATATGGACAGCTTTAGAATTTTTTTAAATATTTTGTATTATTCATATTTGCATATATTTTTGTATTATATACATTAAATGAATATAATAATATATAAATAATTAAACAATTAAGGTTTGGATTGAGTGATGGAATTCATCGAAACTAAT
Source organism: Cyprinus carpio (assembly GCF_018340385.1). Classification (NCBI taxonomy): domain Eukaryota; kingdom Metazoa; phylum Chordata; class Actinopteri; order Cypriniformes; family Cyprinidae; genus Cyprinus; species Cyprinus carpio. Next base: position 16,665,306 of record NC_056610.1, read on the forward strand.
TGAATATAGCAGCAGAAATCGCACAGAACAGATTGAATCCATTATGGTCAAATTAGGTAAATAAATGTGATGGGATTGAAGACAATGATGGCATATTGAATTAATCTTATTGAATAAATGCAATTAATTACATTTTCTGTGAGCCTAATAAGAATTGTAACATACATATCTAAATATATCTGGTAGCACTTTAGTATAGGGACCAATTCTCACTATATCTCACTAGTTGCTTATACAGTAGCATGTATATTACTAACATATTAGCTGTCTATTAGTACTTATAAAGCACATATTCTGCATGACCATATTCTACATCCCTTATCCTACTCAATACCTAAAGTATCTGTGCAAATGTAAGAAAATATGTGCTCAAACCATTTTTTACACTAAAAACACCTTGAAATACTATTGAAATCTTGTTTTGAATCTATGAACTTGGGTTAAATCTACTGTAAATTGATTAGGACACAATCACCTCAATCTGCCTATGTTGCTCTCATTTGTAAGTCTCCATGGTTAAAATGTCTGCTAAATAGATAAATGTAAAAGTCATTTAGAACAGATGGCTCTGAAAAGGCATGAATGGTCCTCAAAAAATGGCTTGCTTTGTCCCTGCCATGTGTGAGCATTGTAAAAGTAGCTCCTCATTGGCCACTGGTATTGATTACTATACCCTACGCTAGCCATCATGCCTGATGGTTCATATCGAACAAGCAACGTTACAAGACTGCCGGAGCACTGTGCACAGCTGTCACCAGTTTGCTTCCACGCTCACTAGCAGTCACAGCCAGCCCACACTAACTTGCCATCCAGCTCCTGCAACAGAACCAATCCAGATGCCTCCAACATGTGCCATCTCAGCGCTACAATCCAATCCATTAAAAGCCCTCCATTAATCTCCATTTGTTAACCTGAGATTGCTACCTGGAACCAAGCGAGGAGGTCTATAATGCTGCCCTTCCCTGATTCCACTGAGTTTTATTTGTTTCTATTCCTCTGTAAAAAGGACCACAGGATTTGGATGCTTGTCCAGCAGAGGCATTGTTTGATTTTGTGGCTTTTGGAGGAATCCCCATAAAGCCTTAGAGAGAGATGAAATGATCGATGGTTTAAGTCTAAGGATTCAGAAGGGCTGCAGAAACCCAGCGGTCTGTGCAGGATGGGTTACTGGTTGTAATGTACTATATCTGTGATGGCAAGCGAGGCAGAGAGATGCTATGCAATGCTCAAAGATAGCACAGATGTCAGGTGTTGCAGTCTTGCTGTGGATCAGTGAATTAGTAGTGCAGGGGCTTGACTGTACAGGACAGATCATACCCTATTGAGCATAAAAGAGCAGATGTGTCCCATGTACTCACAGCGCTGGATGCAGGAACTGCTCTGAATTAGTCAAATTTGTCGAGGCATTGCAGATATCCTTACTATTTCAAATAAATGCTGATTTTTGATGAATAACTTTATTGAGAGAGAAACCAGATCAGATTATCCAAAAAAAAAAGAAAAAGAAAAAAGAAATCATGTTTTCCACAAAAATTTTAGGTAGCAATGATAAAATAAAAAGTTATTTTAAATTGTAATGTCACAATATTACTGTGTTCTGATCAGCATAAGAAAACACTTTAAAAACATTTTAAATACCGACCTTACCAATCACAATCTCACATTGTGAGTGTCTTACAGTTGTGACTTCATATTTTACAGTGTGATTTTCTTATTTTAAACTTTTTTTCTTTTATGTCATTTTTCTTTTTTATTTGGTGGAAACAATCTTTCATAATATGGTTCTATTCTTTCTCTTTTTTAAATTTAATTAAAATCATCACAAATTATGGTACTATCCGCTTTACAGTTTGAGTGAAAAATATAATTAACAGCTCAGCATGAATCTTAGATTCTCTATTTGGTTTATCTCTGTTTTTTAATCACAGCAGCATGAACCACCTGCATGAACTCCACAACTTTTGTAAAAACTGAACTGAACATCTCACTGTCTGTAGTCTGTAGAAAGAGTTCACATGATCAGTGTCACAAATTTATGTAGTTTAGACCCCAATGTATTCAATAGCACTTGCATTCATGGATAAATAAACTCTTGGCATTGCTAGCAATAATGGCCCTATTAACATTGTTCGTTGACTTTTTATACCAGTGCTTGATACACACTTACCTGTAACACACTTCAATTTACAGTACAAAGCTACAACAAGCACACACGTGCCTGTAATAGAGAATCAAAAGCAGTGTGTGCCGGTTATAGCTGAAGGCTAGCTGTGTGACAATAGGCCTTTTCAAGAACTCCTCCTTTCCGTTTCTAAGCAAGTTCAACCCATCACCGCTGAGTAGAAATGCTATATGAACTCATTAAGCTCACACAGACGGGAGCTTCATTTGATCTTTGATGTGAATAGAACAAAAATCTACAGCTTACTGTAGCTGTGACCCTTTGATAGCAGCAGCTGGGTGAGTAGCATTTTCCTCGGGTTCTATTCTTTTGTGTATGTGTGTGTGTGTGTGTGTGTGTGTGTGCGTATGTGTGCTACGTACCATTGGAGGAGGTTTGTGTGCTGGTTTGTGTTTGTGTCTGTATGATGAAGGAGCCTTTAGGCAACTATAGAACACACAGGCTCTCTAATGAAATGTCTGCAGCCTGGCTGCCTTTATTGAATCTAATAACACATCATTATAGAGAGTGCTGTGCCTACCCTCCTTCAGTACAATAGCGGTCCGAACAGGTGAAGCAGGTCTCCTATTTGGCTTCTCTTTTTTCATCGTACATCCTCTTGCTCTCTAATTATGTAGTATATAATAATTTCTTTTATTTCTACTGAGAACATAATTTCAAAGCACTGAAACTACATGTTTTGATGGCTTTGGTGGCATTGTTTTGCTGGAAAATATTCTTGAAACTAAATTGAAAATATCTTTGCATGAGTTTTCTATATCTTGCTGTGTTGTCCTAATGAGCACATGGTTGCCTGACAATTGGCCTCTATCTGCCAATGATTAAAAATAACAAGCACATTAGTGTTTGCATGTCCCGGTGGACACTGTCACTTCAATTATCACTAAGTGGAGGCTACATCTAACTAGCCCTGCTGAAAAAAGTCATCCCTCAAAACAATCTGTGTGATCCAGAGGTCAATTTGTGAGTAAATACACTGAGGCCAACAATCAGCAATCTGTCTTTTTGCTTTGTCATTTAACAGACGCTTTTATCCAAAGGGCTCCATATTACACGGACAGTCATGCTGGTGCAACCTGGGGTCTGTCTGAGCACAATGATGACAGCTCACAGATTTCAGGATTGTTGGAGTTTGTACCTGCAGCTTTTTGGGTACTGGTCCAAATCCTTAGGCTACACCATGCCCAAATCTTTGATTATTTCCTTTAGACCTCAGTAGCTATGGACCTTACAAGCTGCACATACGAGGCAATGATTCTCAACCTTTTTTACTCATTTTTTTTTTAATAAATCCCAGAAAAACAGATATCTCATATATATGAAAAATAAAAAACCACATATATTACACAACAACGTTTAAAAAAAAAGTTAATATGATGATTTTTTTTTTTTTTATCACAATATCATTATGCAGTCCTCTTAGAAATTTGTAGGTTCTTCTGGATGAGAACCATTCATACAAGTTCCATCCTAATTGCGGATAAAAAAAAAACAAAAAAAAAAAAAACACTGTATATATATATATAATCAAAATATATATATATCACAAAACCAATTTGCAAATTAAGCTGTTTCCATCCCACTTATTCACTAGAACAAAATCATCACTGTTGTGTAAATTTGTTTGTGCAGATTATTCAAATGAGAAAACATGACTTTTTTCATGTGGATCAAGGATAGTTTTATGCACATATCCTTTTACCATATGGCAAGATTCTTTAACACATTTTTATGTGTTATTCCAAAATTAGCATAAAAATATGCGAATGGAAACCCAGCTTATAACCTGTTTGGGAGAATGGCACAAAAGGAGCCCAATAAGACTCATGCAAAGCACACCTGGAGCCAAAAAAACATAATAGTGACCCAGGAAATATTGCTGAGATGAGCCAAAAATATAGCTTTTTATCTAGAATTCAAAGCTGTATGTGTGCTGCAAATCTAACACTGCCCACACCTCAAAAAAACACCATACCTACAGTGAAGCAGCATCATGCTGTGAGGCCGCTTTTTTATCAGCAGACGCTGAGCATCTTGTTAAAATGGAAGGTAGACAGAATGCAGCAAATACTGCGAGAAGGAAATGAATTCATGGTCTCAAACACAAAAAAACAATAGTGACACAAATAGGTGAATGTCCTACAGTTGTCTTGTAAAATCGCACAACCATCTTGCGACCAACCTGAATGGCCTGGAGCCAAATGGTATGTATTTCACCCTTGACTTAATGCGGCCCTCGCTGCATTAGCATTAGCTTTTCAATGCATTGGTTATTTATTTACAATGTCACGTGGCGATTCAGTAGTCATGCAAACAATGTATTTTTTTAAGATTTATTTTTTTCCCTAACAAAAAATGTCACGCCTAATCCCTTTGTCTTAGTTATTTCTTTTCTGAATTCCCTGGGCTTTGGCAGTGCTCTTGAGAGCCATATAATGGTCTAAAAATAATGCAAGTGTGAGTGTCTGCTGCATGCTGGGACACTGGGGGTTATTGCAACACAAGGTTCTTCTTTCTTAATCCTCTATGCAGCATCAGGTGGGATGCTGACAGGACTAGCCTGTCTCTAAAACAATTCCAGTCTATGTGGGCAGGTGGTTAAATGGCTGGCTTTATATTTTATTTATCGCCTTGTGAAAATGTGATTTCTGCAAACAGATAAGATTTCATCCCATGTGTAAAAGCAGGGCAATGGGTTGAGACGTGCTTTCCTGTTTCATTACATGCTGGGATGTCATGGAGATGTGTTATGCTCTTCGGTATGCATAACTCTTCTTTTGACGTGCCTAGGTAGGAGATGGAGGCAGGTTGAAGCTAAGTATAAGTGCATGTAGGTTAGTTAGCATGGTTCAGTTAACCCCTGCTGGAACCAACCAACCAAAACAATATTTTAATGTTATATATTATTTACTTATATTACTTTATAACTATAGTTTTTTAAATAAATATTTTAATACACATTATATGTTAAATTTGAATGTATTAACACTGTATATAGGAGTCCTGTGGAACATCGAAAACATATGCTGTACACCAGAGAATAACATTGCAAAACCCTCAAAAATAATAAAACAGAAATGGTCACAAGGTTTCGTAACAGTATGTCCTGAGACTCTAGATTTGGACGGTTTTCAGTGCTGTGATCTCAGTGCTGTCTACGTTTTGACCATGGGTCCGTGCCCTGTGGCGGGCTGTCGTTTGCTGTGTTGGCAGGGTACGGCTGGAGGCCTTTTCGGACAACAGCGGGAAGCTCCAGCTGTCCCTGCAGGAGATCATCGAATGGCTGACAGCTAAAGACGAGGAGCTGTCCGAGCAGCTGCCCATAGGTGGTGATGTGGGAGCGGTGCAGCACCAGCGGGAGTTCCACCAGGTTGGCTTAACACACATGCACACTTCCTCATGCTGTCTTTCCTCACATTAGCATATCTTTTCTCTTGCTGACTTTGCTCCTGAACACGGTTAATCTTGTCATCTATCAACATAACAGAATCAATTCAATATTTAAGACTGCAATATGGCAGCAGGAGTTCAGACAGAATGACATTAAAGATTCGAGCCCACCCACCTGTAAGCTAATAAAAAGCCTCTGAATTCATTATTAAGATGCAAAAGTAGACCTGAAAGAAACATGTTAATTGGAAATCTGAACCCCCCGTCTGTTCATAAACCACAAAGAGGCTTGCTAGATCACTGAAAATAGAACAAAGAGAATAGTGGCACCAACTGATCCATGCACAATAAATGGCTTAAGATGCACCTTTTATGTTTACACTTTTTTCTCTCCAATTTAGGGATAGTTCACCTAAAAAGACTTTTTCTCAAGTCGTTCTAATCTTGTATATCTTGTAAACTTGTAATCTTGTAAACATTCTTTCTGACACTGGAAGACATATGGGGAAATTTGGAAGACTACAATGCACAAATTAGTGGGTATGGTAGCTTCAAAGAATAGACACAAAAGCACTAGGAAAGAATTATAGATATTATAGTGATTTTTTTTTGTGTGCAAAATTTTGTAAAGAAACAAACTTTATAGAGATGGATGTTTCTACATTACAATTAAATTTAAATAATAATAATAATAATAATAATAAATAAATAAAAATCTGTTATTAATTACTCACCCTCATGTCGTTCCAAACCCATAAGACCTTTGTTTGGAACACATATTAAGATATTTTTGCTTTCTGACCTTGCCTAGGCAGCAATGCAGCTACCATGTTCAAAGCCCAGAAAGGTACTAAGGACATCATTAAAATAGTCTGTTTGAATTTTTTTTTTGGGTGAACTGTCCCGTTAAGAGTAATCATTTACCACAGGTGAAATATATCCATATTGCAGAAATGTACAGTTTTAAGATTATACAAATCATGTGGGTAGTTAACATTAAGTATTTATTAAAGCAGAAACAATGAACAAGTTAAAGCAATGATTCATTCACGGATCACACATCACACTTCTCTCACAAACTCACATGAACCTAGCAGAGCTGGGGTGGATATCAGATTTTTGTGTCATACGGGTTTGGAAAGACATAAGGGTGAGTAAATGATGACAGATTTATTTTAATTTTTAGGTGAACCATCCCATTAAATATTTACCACTCTCCTGTGCCTACACATTATGTTCTGCATTCAAACATGTTTTTCCCCAATACACAAACACAAACTCACTCTCCCAGGTAAACACACACCTTGTAATTGGCCCTGTACTACTGCAGGATACTGCTTCCATCTTAGCACCAATTTCCAGTGCTGTCAGCTGAATAAAGCAGGAAAAAGAGGGGTACTGAGAGAAAAGATTGAGCGAGAGAGTGAGAAAGTGAGAGAGATAGCAAGCTCTTTCTTTCTGTGACTGACACGTTGTGAAATCAGCCTCCAAATTAACAGACCTGTATCTCACTGTCCGTTTCTTGGCTGTCACTTATTTCTCCTTCATTGCTCACTTTTTGCTCCTTATGTAGTATGTAGATGTACATATGCACGTGCATGCATTCCTATCCTTGTACTATCATTTCATCTGTCACATACTGTTCTCTTTCCCTCCAGTTCACTGCTGCAATGTACGATGTTCGTGTTCCCAATGTGCCACATCGCCCTAAAACTTTTCCGACAAAGCAGAGAGCAAAATCCCATATGCTGCTCTGCGGAGAATTACAGCGTTTTAAGAAATTTAAATTATTGATCATAAGTGGATTTCTTCCTCTCTGTTTTAATATCATACTCTTTTTTTTTTCTTCCCCTGTGCTAATTTTTCTGAGGTTGTTGACAGATTTTAATAGATTGGGTTTGCTTTAAAAACTGTGTGTATACTAAAGCTTGCCCTAATACTAGTAAAGACTGAAATTGTAATCGTTTCCCTTGAGTCTTTGAACCTAAAGTATATACCATCATTACTTAAGAGTACTTAGTTGAAGAAACAACAGAGACATCACCAGACAGAAACAACCATTTCTTGAGGCTTTTCCTACAAATGTATAATTAATACATGAGTGATCTTAAGTCTTTATTTTTGTTCGCTCAGCCAACAGATCCAACAGAACAGCCAACAAAGGCGGACCTCTTGAGTATGAAGTTTAGCTGCTATTAAAGTTTCACAGTGAGTGGAATGAAAATATTTTCAGGCCTCGGTTATTTCAGGAAATAGCAAGGCATGGGCAAGAGGGTATGCTTTCCACGAAGACCCCTCAGGAGACCTCTTGATTCCAGGAGCCCGGCAGTACATTTCCGCTTTTGAATGTTTGATTTCAGTTTACACTTTTTTGGTTGATAATTCAATTTGCAAATGGGTGGGTAGAGGTTTCAAGGACATGGTACGTGTTACTAGAGTGACTCCAGATGCGGTTGCACAGCTATGTTTGTAATATCCATAATCGGCATAAGAATGTAACACTGAGTATTCCCTTTGGGTAATATGGGAGATAAAATAAATAGTAATCTCCTTATGCTATAAGAGGATTGAACTGTTGGATCATCCAAATAAAAGACTTTAAAAAGAGGGGGTAATAATTCTATGAGATTTAAAATGGCACGATGAATGAATGAAGCTGTCGCCTTAGTAACTATTAGGGATTAGTGAAAAAACTGTAGGTGGTGCCTAGAAGTAGGGAATTTACTCCATGATTGATATACATCATAGTTCAGGCTTGGTTAGAGCAGCATTTCTGTATATTGATTTCTGTTGGAAATCAATTTGGGTCTAACGGGTATTTAGAAGAGCCTTAAAGGGATTCTGATGTAATTTACTCAACCATGCCGTTCCAAACCTGTATGATTTTCTGACTTTTGTGGAATATGGAAGATGATATCTCATTGAAGTTTTGGACCCCATTGATTTCCATTGTATGGACAGAAACAGTTAATATCTTTTTGTAACGACAGAAGAAAGAAATTCATACAGGTTTGGAACAACATGAGGTATGAATGCCAGAAATGAAATTTTTATGGTAATCTGTCAATATCTAGCCAGGTAAAGCTGGAAAACTGGATTTAGTTCAGTAGATTGACACCCTTAGAGCTTGATGGATGTTGTGGGGCTCCAATACCGTGTCTGTGTGTCAGTGAGGCTGCTTTCATGTTTATGCATCTGCTGTGATGTTTGATCATGTCTGCATGACACACTCGTAAACATATGTTGTTGTGTGCAGGCTTTCATGGAAGATGTCAAATCCAGAGGGCCCTACATCTACTCGGTGTTGGAATCAGCTCAGACCTTCCTGGCACAACACCCATTCCAGGAGCCTGAGGAGACATTGCCTGATGGCAAAGGTTTGTTCCCTAGTTTTAAAACATTTAACTAATGGTCATGACATTGAGGTCCTGTGGCTCCAGAATAATTAGTCACATGATATTAAGGGCTAAGGTGATTGTATCAAAATCAAGGAGGTTTCCCTTCGTAACATTATGTGATTGCCACTAGCAATGTTTCTATTCAGATAAGTTTTTCATTAAAGCTTGATTCGTGGGGAAAAATAAGAATCCTGCTAAAACAATTTCCAAATAAGTGCTTGTGATTGGCAACAGATGCCTTATGCCTGGGCAAAAGCATGTCAGACAGTTCTAGAGGGTAATAGTATATTGCCAAAAAAACAAAACAAAAAATTCTTTAATGAATTTAGATTTGTTTTAATTAATACATTTTCATTTGTCTTTTTCAGGATCATTATTCAGTGAAAAATATACAATTTCTTAAAACAAAATGAAATAACTCAATAAGCAACACTACATTAGATATTAAGTTTTGTTGTCTTTGTTCATCTTGAATGTGTCTTTTCTTATTTTAAACTTTAAAAATCCTGTTTTTAGCTTATTTATACTTAAAACAGGTGAAAAAAATCGTAGGTCATTTCTTCACGCAGTAACACCTCACAAGTAAATTTATTTTAAAATATTTTAACTGGAAGATTAGACAAAATACTTTTTTTTGCAATATTCTTATGAAAAAACAGCATGTTTTTAAAAAGTTTATTTGCATCTTGGTGTTTCGCTTCACCTTTTTTAATGCAATATCCCAAAATTGCATAAAAATATGCGAATGGATACCTAGCCATCGACAGGCAGGTCTATTAAGTCCGTATTACAACCCACATTAACCCGGCACAGGTGCATAGAAATTACAATGCCTGATGAGAATTTGCCTCCTCACATGTAGGCCATAAACCCAATTCTGCATCCACATGTCATCATGAGTGTGTCTGTGTCATATGGAGCAATTAATAATGGAGAGATCAGGGCTGTTGTTTTCACTCTGTTAGCTCATAGCCTCTCTGTTCTCCCTATTCTTCCCCTCCTCTCCGTCATAGAAGTGTCTCCTCGTCGGCGAATGATGAATGTAAGTCGCTCCGTATGGAAGCAGGCCAACGTGGCCAGTGACCTGTGGGAGAAGTTGACGGCGCGCTGTGTAGACCGACACCGGCACATGGAGCGAACCCTGGAGAGGCTGCTGCAGATCCAGGCTGCCATGGAGGAGCTGGCTGTGGCTCTGGAGCAGGCGGAGGGAGTAAGGGACGCCTGGGAGCCTGTGGGAGACCTGTTTATTGATTCGCTGCAGGACCATATAGACGCTACCAAGGTAATACGCCTTCGGTGACCTGATCACAAGTGATTAATGCAGTCAAATGGCTGTTTACACTTTTGTGATTGGATTTGAAAGGGAATGGTGTCTGATTTGGTAACTACATACATCAGTTACTACTTCAGCGTGTTACTGCATGCACAAAGCATAACAGAGCCAAAAAATATGTCAGCTTCCAGATATATCTGAGTCTCCCTGCATATGTGATGGTTTGAGTAGAATTGTCAGGGTTATTTTAGTCATGCTTGCCATGATTCATATGATCTGTGTCACTGCGTGACAGGAGGTTCTGTAAAGTCACCTGCATGTATGTGTACCAATTATTTTATTTATTTATTTTTTATTTTTTTTTAAGCTGCACAAAACCGTCAAATTTCAACATAATATAGGCACAATGGTTGATTGATGTGAGTAGCCGGGCTTTCAGGATGGATCAGGGTGCATTAGAGTTTACACAACAGTATGTGACGTTAAATCATAGTGCACATACCAGTTGTATAGTTACAAACAGATATCATTGCAACAGTATTGTTGTTGTAACAACTATTGATTGAATTAGATCTATTTTGGTAGTAGTGATTAAAATTTTATAAAATACCCCAAAGTGCAGTATTACATCTTGCATTGGAAGGGATATTTAAGAAGTAAAACGTGATTTTGACTTTTGTATGGGTGGCTGCTGAGACCCTGCGATCCATACCCAATTTACTTTTAGATGTGCTGTTTAAATAGATAAGGATGAAGAGGTTCAGTGTGCATTTTTATTTTTATAAATGTATTTTTATGGCCAGATGTTGATGTATTATGTGAGGCATTCTGATGGACTTTAGATATTTTTTCATTTGTTAGTGGACCTCACAGCTTGCTCAGTTACTAATTCTAAGATTTTCAGCCAGATTGTAATGAGACTCTCCACAGGGCACAGTTCTTTAATGGCATAGAAGGTCTTTTACTTTTTCTCTCACTTCACTTCGCTGTAGGGTTTAAGCAAGTGATTTTTTTTTAGACTCAAAATTAGATTTACTGTGAATGTGTGATGTGTTTTGCTACTGATGTGAATGTGTTTGAATCAAATAGATTGTTGTTTTTATTTTATTTTATTTTTTTTGGAGGGGGGGGGGGGTGTATTTTTTCAATTTTGAAAGGTTTTTGTTCACTCTTTTTCATTACACTTTTATTTTTAAAATGTTATTTTATTTATTATTTTGTTTTTATGTTTTTATATTTCTGTATGCTGCTATCAGTTTTGCCCTTAAGATACTGCACTCAGTCATTTGACTATGATAAAACAGAGAGATTATTGTCACAACAATAAAAGGACTAAAAGATGAGGCATCTGAATATGTTATCCTGTAATCTACCATGCTATTCCGAAACGTATCTCCCTAATGTTTCCCCTCATAATCTACTAGCTATGATGTACAGATCCAGACTCCTACAGCTGTGCAGTAGGAGGTCTTTTTATTGACGATATGATCATGGTTGTTTCCGTGGAGATAAGCAGAGTTATTATAGATATGGAACAGTGTAGGTATCTATTTACAGTAATACCTTGTGCATCAGTGAGTCAGTTTCTATTCTGCCATCCGGATCTCAAAAGGCTTTCTTATGTGTGGAAATTATCTTTTTATTTATTAATGTAAACATGTTTTTGTGATGTAATGTACTTTTTTTGTGAATAGCACAGCACAGTACAGTACATGTGTAATTGTGTAATTAAATAATTAACAAGTTTTTCTGCCTAGAGCTGTACCCTGATGCAATATGTTGAGTTTTTAATTCAGGCTGAAGCCGGACTCCGTGAACTGACATAACCGTGTTACGCTCTGACAGGAGGTGGAGCATTTATCAATGTTTCCCCTGCTGTCAAAACCGGCAAGCACATGGCAGGTCTTGCAGACTTACAGTTTCTCATTCGTTTTCCTGGCTGCATGTCAAGTGTATGAACAGGCCATAAGATCAAGGCTCCTGCTGTCCTACTACTTCTACAGTTACCTCTTGCCCGGGGCCCCATGCATACAGTGGGGTTCTTTATATTTATTCCTGAAAAAAAAAAAAAAAATAAAAATTTTTAAATAATCATTTTTTTTTTTAACTCTTGCGACCAGTTTGCTGTCACACACATTGAGTCTTTTCACACTTACACATACACACATTTGGTGCAGTTTCACTCTCCGCCATCGACAGATTGGGTCTCTCTTGCACCCATGCCCAGTGTGGCACCTCAGTGTAAGTGTGTGGAAGGAAGTGAACAGCGGTGGTGGATGAAATGAAAATGGACAAGTGTAGGCTGTGAATAAATTAAAAAAATCTCTTTAAACATTAAAATATCCACCCTATCCTCAGCCTGTCAATATCAGGACTTTGTATTGCTTTAAATCAGAACAGACGTAGTTGTAACACTCAATAAATATAACATAACAATCCACAGTGCACCCAGAAATCAGATGGAAAGTCCATGTAAGTTATTCATGGCATGAAGTGAAAAGATTATGTGGTGTTGATCATCCGCCTCTTTTTTGCTTTCTGTTGTAGCTATTTAAAGAAGAGCTGACCCAGGTGAAGGAAGGAATGAAACACATAAATGACCTGGCCCACCAGCTGGCCATATCTGATGTGCACTTGTCCATGGAGAACGCCAGAGCTCTGGAGCACCTCAACAACAGATGGAAACTTCTGCAGGTAGTGAATTCGCACCATCCTTATCTCATCCTTACCTGCCCACCATTACTAATGGACCCCTTTGGAGATCATACAGTGCAGTGGTCACTATTGATGGCAATGGCTCCAGCCAGCTAAGTCAGTGCATATACACTATGAAAAATGGAGCTTAGGAGATGGAATATAATATGCCGGTCCTGCCTGGCTGAGAGCGGTGATGGCTCCATTATCATCGGTCACGGGGAGTGCCTTTTGTCTACATGCTCATGGGAAAACAAAGGCCTTTCCAAAGAGAAAAAAAGAGAAGATGTAAAATGAAATTGAGTGTTTTGATTGCATCTGGTTGTTTTATGTGTGAGATGAGCTTAAGAGAGCTAGAAAGAGATGCAGGAAGAATGAGAAGTACTCTTAAGAGTGTAAATCCAGCTATCGAAAAATGACTATGAAATGCATATCGGCAGCAGTTTGTGTGACCTAATGTGACAGAAGACAAACAGCACAAATGTGCATGATTATATCTCTTTGTCTTTGTAGTATGAATGTCATGAGAAATTCTCTGTTGGTGAATCCTTTAATGAGCAAATTTTTATACATGTTTGTTAGGGCTTTCAATGGAATCACAAATTAAAAATTAATGTATATTAAATAATATATTATATTTAATTAATAATATGATATGCTTATTAATTAATGACATGCAAATAACTGTATATTTGCTGATATAAGACCCAAATGAAAGCATTCAAGGACTTTTTAAGATTTAAGGTCTTCAGTGTCACATGATCCTTAAGAAATCATACTAATATGTCGATTTGTTACTCAAAAAACATTTTTTTCAGGATTCTTTGATGAATATGAAGTTCAGAAGAACAAAATTTATTTGAAAAATTAAATCTTTGACATTGTAAAGGTTTTTAATGTAACTCTTAATAATTTTTTTTGTATCTTTACTGAATAGAAGTGTCTTAAAAAAATCTTACCAACCCCAAACATTTGTGACCCTGGTAAACAAAACCAGTCATAAGTAGCGCAGGTACTGTATATTTGTAGCAATAGCCAACAATACATTGTATGGGTCAAAAATTTGATTTTTCTTTCATGCCAAAAATCATTAAGTAAAGATCATGTTCCATGAGGATATTTTGATATCAAAACTTAATTTTGGATGAGTAATATGCATTGCTAAGGACTTCATTTGGACAACTTTAAAGGCGATTTTCTCAGTATTTATTTTTTATTTTTTTTGTACCCTCAGATTCTAGATTTTCTAATAGTTCTATCTCAGCCAAATATTGTCTGTTCCTAACAAACGATACATCAATGGAAAGCTTATTTATTCAGCTTCCATGTATAAATCCTGAATCAATTTCAAAAGATTGACCCTTATGACTGGTTTTATGGTCCAGGGTCACATTTGCACTGTGTTGTATTTTTAATAGTTAAATGTGCTAAATGAACATGTTAAATTGACACAACTGATGTTTATCTAACAAGACAATTAGTGGCTCAATAGCTACACTGATTAACAGAGATGTCTGCTTATACACAGGGCAGTATTATCTTTCAGTTATGCCACAGCAGTGTTGGTTGTCCTTGAAAAGCCTCACAGAAACAGAGAGAATTCAGAGAGGAGGAGAGTGAGGGGAAGAAAATACTTCATGCTTGAGTGGATTTGTTGGCCTTTGTATATGTCACTGTTTTGACGTCTTCTGAATGATTTACATTGTAAATAACTCAGTATTAGGTAGTCTACCATCCCCAGAGATGGCTGGCTGGTGGCGACAAAGACAGACGAGGATTACTCTCAACAAACTTCTTGTGCAACACCCTCACCACTTTCCTCATTACCACATACAGACTTTTCTACGCATTTATCTCAGTCACTGCTCATCAGTCTGTATTCTCGTATGTATTCTTCAAAAACCAAATGGTGACAGCAGACTGCTACACTGGTCCATTTGTAACAAAACCTAAAGAAACCCAGAAATGGAAATAGTCACTTACTGTACTCACCGACATGGTGTTACAAACCCATATGACATTCAGTTTTTTGGGTGAACTACTCCATTACATCATCAGAGAACTTTGATTTAGTGTGTACAGTAAAGTAATCCATTCTTGAGGCTGACCGTTTCTCTTTCTCCACTCAAGGGGTCTATTGAAGAACGTCTGAAACAGTTGCAAGATGCCCACAGAGATTTTGGCCCTGGATCACAGCACTTTCTTTCCAGTAAGTGTGGTAACTCATTTGAAGCCGTAGAGTCTTCTGTTGGAGTGTGAGAGGGGTTGGCAGGACTGTGTTTAAGTGGGCAGAGTGGGCAGTGACTTTATTCATTCTCACTGTCACTCACTGCCCGGTCTAACATTGCAGGACAAAGACAGTGCCTGCTCCACACTTAGCCTCATTCTGGCTCTCTAAATCACTACAAGTCAGTACTACATTTCTACGTTAAACGAGGAGACAGGGAATGGCAATTTTAAGTGGACTTAGTCTTATCGTGGACCATTTGGACACCGTCTGGGCAAAGATTTGACCCTTAGTTATGAACGAGGCTCGCTTTAATACTCACAACTGAATTTTAAAGCTGCATTCAGTCCTTTTTTGCTTATTAAAACAGGTAATATTTACACATACATATGGTACATACATACATACATGAAAAGCACTATCGAGAAATATAACTCAAAAGAGATGTAAAATCCTGACATATGCTTTAACCAAAAAGTTTAACCAGATAAAAGTTAGCAAAAACAAAAACTGAGTGCATAGTTTAAGAGTTAGATTATTTATCTTATTAGCCTTTAGCTCAGCCCCTTATCTGAATATGAGGCTCAGAGGATTATTTGTTGTTTTAGCAAGATTAAATCTTGCTCGACTGTATTACTGGTTTATTTTGTGGCACTTCGTTTTGTGATTTCACTGGAACAGAGAGTGAGTTAGGATAGAGAAATAAAAAAGTATAGTGTACTTACAGTAGTTATGTGCGTTATATGCAGAGGTGGTGCCCTGTTCTCTCGCTTAACCCTTTGGTCTGCCACTGACTAGAGGGATGGGTAATACTCAATGTAATTTTACATAAACCAAATATTTTAAAAATGCTGACACCTAATTCATTTCAGATTGTAAAAGCAGCTGAGAAGGAAGACAGGAGTGCTGAAGCCCTCTAAATAGAGTCCAGAATGACCTCAGTGACCATATAGTTCTCAGTTTTCACCATTTGTATCTTATAGCAGAGAAACATTTGACCTTAGGGGTTCCATATAAATAGGTTTGCAAAGCTTCACTCACAGAAAAGCTTTCTACCATTTTGAACACTTTTGAGGTGCTGTTGTTTAATAGCCTCTCCATGTGGAAGCCGTATGCTTGAAGGACCTTGAGCAGTGCCGTTTGAGATTTTCAGAATAGCTTTTCATGCTCGACATGTCTGTCTGATTGATATTGCCCTCGTTCTTTCTCTGTCACTCCAGGCTCTGTCCAGATTCCTTGGGAACGTGCCATATCCCCCAACAAAGTGCCATACTACATCAAGTAAGTCCAGCCGTAAAGCATCAACAGTCTTTGAGTGTCAGAAATGAGAGAGACAGTGTAAAACTGTGGGATGAGCATGTCAGATTATCAGGTATAGAGAGCAAACTCAATTACTGATCCCTGGTGCAGAAGATTATTGCACTGTGATCTAAAAAGAAAACAACATTTCAACTGTGGCAGTCCTTTTGTCACGCGGCCCTGTGCGTTTTTAGCCAGTTGAGTTTATTGATGTCACAACAGAGTCTGTGTTGTGTGGGGATTGCAGAAAGGTTATTGAAATAAAGCAGTAATAAAATATAAATATTAGATACTTAAATTAGGAATGTTGCCTTGTCAACCAACTGCAATAAACAGCAATAAGTTTAAGTATGAAAATTACTGCTTTCAAAATTAAATATAAATATAAATAAATATAAATATATAAAAATAATAGAAAGATTAATATATTAATAATAGTATTATTTATAAAATATTATAGTATTTGTTAATGTTTTGAATGCCGTGAAGTGCCATGTCATTAATCTCTGAAGTCGCAGGAAATGATGTCAGGACAGTGCTCATTGGTTGATGGAATTATATGAACACATGCCAAACCCAGATGTCATGGGAAGCATTTTATGTTACTGATAAACCCAAATGTTAAGAAAAGACACCACTGGTGGTCAATGTGAACAAGCCAAAGGATCAAAATTATGCAACTGATTGGTTACATATCATTGGCCAATCAAAGTAAAGGGAATGCTGAGTGAGTGAATACATAGAAAACTTCCCTTTTCAGAGCCCCTCACTTATTTGTTTGTTCCTATGATTTATTCCTCTGTTTTTTTTTTCATGGCTGCTGGTGCTATAGAAGAAGACACGAGTACATGTTTGCAGTAAATATGCAGCACACATGTATCGGCTTTGTGGAGATGTTCTTATACTACATGCCTATTTGTCAGATTTGAATTCAAGCTGTGTTTAGCCATGAGCTTTTATTTGAATGTTATCAAGGCAGCCCTTGTGGATATTAGCACTCAATGGCTCTGAGAATCTTTGTTCAAGATTACTGTGATTGTGAGTACTCTCTGTCTCTCTCACTATACTGTGGAAGGTTTCAGATTTACGGGATGGCATATTGGTGCCTATATATTTTAAAACGTATAGCCATATATTAGATCAAGTGATGTAATGTTAATATACCTATCTACTTGAACTATCTAAATCTTCTTGAATTATCAAAAGGTTTTTACTGTAACATGCACTGATAAGCACTTTATTAATGCAGGTGTTAAAAAAACAAACAATGAATTGGAGTTCATCATAAGAGGCTTTTGAATAAGACATGGACAATACTCATACTGTATACAGACAGTGCACATGGTCATACACACAAAGACAAGCCATAGGAAAGAAAAATCAAAAGTGAGATCTCTTTAACATCTCAAATATTTCTCCAGGACAGAAATGAGGTTACTTTTAGATCGAATGGAGATTTTTGCTTGAGTCTCCTGCTTCTCAAACTTGTCTCCTGAGACAAACACTCTCAAAATGGTCTGCTTTAAAGCCTTAAAAGAGATCTCAACAACATCACACACTGTGCTCAGATATTTCTCCTAGTCTAAAGACTCTGGTGGTCTCACATTTGTCTCCTTTAAAGTTTTAGAAGAGATCTCAACAGCATCACACACTGTGCTCAGATTTTTCTCCTTAGCTAGAGACTCTGGTGGTCTCACATTGGTCTCCTTTAAAGTTTTAGAAGAGATCTCAACAACATCACACACTGTGCCTAGATTTTTCTATTTAGCTAATTAATCTGGGGGTCTCATATTTGTCTCCTGTAATGCTTTAGAAGAGATCTCAACAACTTTACAAATTGTGCATCAAGTCTAGTACTTGAAAGGCACTAAATAAAGGGGGAAAAATTCATAAATTCAGAGTTAAAGGCTATATTGAGAGAAAAATATGCAGTAATAAGGATAGTGTTACTTTTAATAGGGCAATGTTTATGTACTTAGGCACATAATTTGTACTGGATGCCTTAATCAAAACTGATTTACAGAATATAACCCTAGAGCTTTCTTTGCTGAAAGGCACATTAATGGCTTATGACTCAGTCTTGATTATTAATTGGCAAATTTGATTATTAATACATGGAAGAAATGTTTGAGCTCATATTGAGGCATTTGACTTGGTGCACACTTTGTAAAGTTATTGAGATCACTTCTGAAATTTAGAGGAGACAAATGTGAAAGATCCAGTCTTTAGCTAAGGAGAAAAATCTGAGCACAGTGTGTGATGTTGTTGGGATCTCTTCTAAACTTTTAAGGAAACATATGTGAGAGATCCAGAGTCTCTAGCTAAGCAGAAATATCTGAGCACAGTGTGTACTTTACTGCTCCTTTTCAATTCTCACCTGTCCAATTGTTTCCTGTCTCTACTCCTAATGTCCTGACCATTAAAGGTGAAATATCCCATTACAATAAAAAAGCAACCTCTGAGCAGTAAAACATTTTTATAATGCAGTCTTGCAAGAGATTACAACAAGACAATAAAGAGATCTCCCATGTTTCTCACACGTTTCTCTCTCATTGTCATTTTGCATTCCTTTCTTTCAGAACTTTCTCAGTTGTGTCAACTTTTATTTCTCCTAAGGATTTTTAGGAGAAACATCTGAGACACTGTTGTGACTAAAATGAGAAATACTTGAGAATCACAACTGAGTCTCTTGAGGTTAGAAAGAGCAACAACTGAGCATTAAAATATTCCTGTAATGGAGTCTTGATAGAGATTGAAGCAAGACAATAAAGAGATATTCTCTTTTTCTTCCACCACATTCTCAGTTTTGACTCTTTTTTTTCTCAAATAATTCTCATGTCTCATTTGTGTCTACTTTTAGGAGAAAACATCTGAAATGCTTTTGAAACTAAAATGAGAGATATATGAGAATCTCATCTAAGTCTTCTGAGCTTAGGAAAAGCAACCACTGAGCAATAATTTTTTTCCTATGGGAATACAGCATCAGGGTAACCTACCCGACCTCACAGGAAAACTATTTTACGAGGTGCCGAATTTGTATGAATTCGTACAATGTGAATCTAACCGATAACATGCTTTTTAGAAAAAATAATAAGCATGAAGGTCAACCCCTAATGCCACCTCTAAACATAAACAGTCACTGAGAGGTAAGCAGATGTATGTACAAATGAACAATGTACAAATTCATATGAATTAGCCACCCATTCGCTAAAATGTGTCACAGATCACCCTAATGTACTTTACTGATAACAAAAATTATTTTTATAAAATATAATCATATGTGATGTGTCACGCAAGGACTTTTGGGAACTTACTGTTTTTCACTGTAAATTATACAGTAATTTGTAGTTTTTTACTTGCAAAATCATAAATTTGACTATATTTTACAGTAAAATGACATATAATGTGATGTTTAACCAACAGCTCTTCACTGTATATGGTCAGGTCACAAGGTAACCAGGTGCCAGATTTTACTGCTTTACAGACCCTATGGTTTTGTAGACATCATTTATGCACCTTTCACTCCTCCAAATATAAAAGGAGTTTTCATTCTGTCACAAAAGGTGAAAAGCCGTTCCTGTGTGCGTCATAACCATTTGACAAATCTGAATATGCAGAAAGCTGCAGCAGAGGGGAAATTTTTCAGTCCGTAATGACTAAAATTTGCATTTTTGTTGCATAGAAGAAACAAAGTCATATGGGTTTGGAGTGCCATGAGGGTAATAAATAATGAAAGAATGAGTAAACAATGACAGAATTTAATTTTTGGTTGAACTAGTCCTTTAATGTTTCTCTCACGTATGTTCTCCTTCCTCGCTCTATGTTTTTCTATTTTTGGCTTTGCTACTCTGCTTTTACTCAGCTCTTTTCTCTCCCCTTTTATAGCCATCAGGCTCAGACAACCTGCTGGGACCATCCAAAGATGACTGAATTATACCAAGCTCTGGGTGAGGCAATTAAACACACTTAAACTCTGCTCTTATATCTTCTATGTATCTACTTCTCACTGGGGAACCATAGTGTGGTTCCCCGCATGCAAGCTCAAATACACCAACTAGAAGACGGTCTCACACTGAGCTCGGTTTCTTAACCTGGACCTCTCATTATAACCTAATATTTCATCACACCCCAGAGATGTCAACAGCTCTCTCGTTAACCCAGGGGCAGCTGGGCCAACCTTATGATTGCTTTGCCAACTTCTAATTAATAATGATTAAAGGGCATTTACTGTGTGTTAATCCGATGCGATGTGACGCGGGTTGTCTAAACATAAACCGCTCAACCCCACCGAAGTGACACATTGCTTCCTGTCTCTCTGTTTGCCTGTGTCAGAGCTCAGCTATTCTTTTGCTGCTTTTTTCTCTCCTCATGAATGATATTCTCTCTTTTTCCTCTCCCATCTCCCCTGCTGCTCTCTCACAGCGGACCTGAACAATATCAAGTTCTCTGCATACCGGACGGCCATGAAGCTGAGGCATGTGCAGAAGGCTCTAAGATGTATGTAAAAAGAAGCACCCTTTGCATCTACTGCTCTTTGAGCGCAAGTCATTGATTATTTGCGAATTTTGCGTACAGAGCTGGCCCTGCTGTGCGCCTCTGATCCGTCTTTTTCATTAAAGCCCAGTAATTTTTATGCAGCTTAATTAAGCCTAATAATTGGTGTGATTGTACTTCTTCGGGGGAGGTAATTAAGAAGTCTGCATGAGGAATTAACCACTGTTCCCCCTGCGACACGCTTTGCGGGTTGATGTTTATCTGCCACTGTCCAGACCGGAGCTGTCTCTTATTGGCAGTTTCCTTCTTTTCTTCAGCCTCTCCACTGTGCACATAATTTAAATATAAATGTGTCCATGTAGGTTTTTTTTTTTAGGAGCCCTTCAAAAAATAATATGGCACTGAAAAAAAAATCTGCTATAATACAATGAAAGATTTATGATTCATGTGTTGCTTGCAAAAGATTTTATTTCCTTAGAATACACATCTACCCCTGAATGTCCATCAACAGTAGAAAATGCTTTTTTGCAGGAAACGGATGTAGTTATATTACATCTAACTAGTCAAACTTTGGCTCCTTTTTTCAAGTTTTGAACCCAATGGGTCATTCTATAAAACTGGTGCCTTTCCCCTTTTGAGAAGCTGATTTATGCAAATAATCAAGGGAAAAAATCTTTTTCAGCTGTTACTAAAATCTGTTGTACAATTTCAAGCTAAACACACACATATACACACACACATATAACACCTAGCTATGTCTTCAGAACATTAACAAGTTGATGGTTTTACAGTTTAATTTGACGTTGCAAACTTTTTACTCAAGTTTGTGAAACTAGGTGCTTGTTTTCTACAAATATTGTTCAATGTAACAGGTTTAAGAATGTCCTCAATTGACAAACATGTTAAAACTAATTATAAAGTAGAGTGAATTTCAAAGCATTTTTTTCGAACCCCCAACTGCTCCCCGGGCGCTGCAGCATAAATGGCTGCCCACTGCGTGTGTGTGTGTTCACTTTGGATGGGTTAAATGCATATCATTAATAAACAGTATTGTTCACCACACACCTCTTTATTTCACAAAGCTTTCACTTCACACTGTGAAGTTGGCAGCCGTTTATGCTGTGGCACCCAGGGAGCAGCTGGGGGTTCGGTGCCTTGCTCAAGGGCACCTCAGTCATGGTATTGCCAGCCCGAGATTCGAACCCACAACCTTAGGGTTAGAAGTCAAACGCACTAACCATTAGGCCACGACTTCCTTGTAGAATCATCCTCATGGAGAAAACATGTTCAGGGCCACATAAGCAAGTTGAATCCACTACTGAGCATGGCATGTTACTGCTTAGGACAAGTAACTGATGCAGCTCTCTCTCTCTCACACACACACACACACACACACACACACACACACACACACACACACACACACACACACACACACACACACACACACACACACACAAACAAATACACACATACTCCTGGTTTGCTAGTACCTGTCACTAGCCGAATTAATAACCAGGCTTTTTTGTGAGCCAGGCTCTGATGATTGAGGATGGCTATATAAAATGAGCATCTACAAAGGCCTGTTAGAGTCTATAGCTGCCCACCTAACCCTGAAAGCACCATTGGCCGTGCTTCTTCCATATTTCAGCTCATTATCCAATTAGGATGACATCAGCGTACAGCCTTAACCCTGTACTCTCACTGCCGCACTAGAGATTGCCAGAGGAAATTATGTTATAGCAGTTAAATCAAATTAGTTAACACTCCACACACATACAGTAATAAGCTCCTAGCCAATATATATATATGTGTGTGTGTGTGTTTCTAGTGGATCTGCTGAAGTTAAGCAGCGTGGTGGACGTGTTTCGAGAACAGGAGCTGCAGCATGCTGAGCACGTGATGGATGTGGTCGAGGTCATCCACGCTCTCACTTCCCTGTATGAGAAACTAGAGGAAGAGAGGTCCATCCTGATCAATATCCCCCTGTGCGTCGACATGTGTCTCAACTGGCTGCTGAATGTTTACGACAGGTACTGACGGTAATGTCACTTACGACCCATTTGACCTGCTCCAACAAATGATGTCAAACCAACCCTGCACCCTTCTGCTGTCTGTGAGACACTTTTACTGGTCAGTCACACACTGCGCAAAAGGGGTGTCCTGTATCTGGGAATTAAGAGTTAATGATGTGACACTTATCTAGTAATTTATTGCACGAAACATGCATCTCTGCATTAAATTGATTTTGATATAGCCGAATACAAAGAGTAAAGTTTCTAAGAACTTGGCACATTTATGTTTCAAAGATTTTTAGATTTTTCCATTTTATTTAATGTGGACACATCATTATACGTCATTAACCCTTAAATCTTTCACTTATAGTCAAAGATGTGTTCTCTGTGTTCCACAGTTAAGTGAATTAAAAGATGACTACGGCACTGAGACATCACCAGCAGGCAGCTAATCAGACTGTAGGAGTTAAAAGCCCCACTGCTTGACTCCAAGTATCGCATTCTGTGCCAAGCTCTTAGCTTCTTAGCCAACATAAAAAAAAAAAAAAAAAAAAAAACATGAATTTATTTAATTATTTACTTGTTTTTCATTATCCTTCGTAAATTTGTCTCAGACATATACTAGACTCTTAACTACCTGCTGCTAATGACTGGAAATCAGAGCTCTCACCCTCCGAATAATTGGTAGTAATTGCTTTTTTGTTTTGCTACAAACGCTGGATATGAATAAATGAGCAGCATGCATGAGGATGATAATGACAAGCTCTCAGTCAAACAAGAAAGCCAAACAAGGTAGGAAATGTTCCCTTTAGTAGCAATACTGACAGGGGATTTCTTGTTATACAAAGCAAAATGTGATTTGCTAGTGTTTGATCAGTTTTTTTTCTTTTTTGCATCTGTACAGCAATCTGTTTAGATTTGCTCGTGAGATCTTGGTCTCAATGGAGCTCAAATGCCTCCTGACCTGTTTTAGAATCTTTTTTTTGACAGGCCTATCTGGTGCAATAAGTGTGAAATGTCTTTTCCTGTAAGCATAACACATTGAATAAGACAAGAAATGTACCACTATACAAATATCTAAAAGTACACTGTATTATATATATATATATATATATATATATATATATATATATATATATATATATACTTGCTGTATCACTGTATTTTGCTCAGCTAGCAGTAGCAGCTACTGGCAGCCTCCTCATTAAGGATTCAGATGGCTTGGAGGAATGTTACTGCTCTAGAGTAACTTCATATGTTGACCATATATCCATGGTAGCTTGTTAATGACTGTAGTGAGAAAAGGCAGTTTTTGCATTGTGCAGTACATGGATAGAGAGCAGACTGTACAACACAATGCAGGGCCCTTTCAGTCCTGTTTGGTGCCGCTTACTGTGGTTACTCCATAGTCATACTTATTGACAAGATCATTTCAATAAAGAACCTTAGTGAATTTTTAAATGCGTGTTTGTGTTTCTTTCTCTAGTGGTCGTAATGGTAAGATGCGAGTGCTCTCCTTCAAGACGGGCCTGGTTATTCTATGCAATGCGGACATCCAGGAAAAGTATAAATGTAAGTAGAGGGCTGTGTCACATAAAGTTGATCTCTTTCAAGTTCAAGTTGAAGTTGAGCTTTATTGTCATTCCGCTACATGTGTGGACATACAGTGGAATGAAATGTCGTGCCTCACAGGACCACAGTGCTACATCAATACAGACATTCAACAATGAAGTAAAAGAGTATAAACCTATACACAACTAACCCCATACTGACAGATTTTGACTATAAATAAAGTATATATAAAAGTTTACCTATACATAAGATAAAAAATACAGACTATACGAATGCTTCACATAATACTATACCTATACACAACTAACCTACTGACAGATTAGTTGGTCACTATTAGTTTCTGTACAGTCTGTCTTCCCAATTTTCTGTCCTTTATCTCTGCCCCTGAACCCTTACAGTAATCTTTATGAAACCGTATTGGTCCCCACAACATACACTACTGTTCAAAAGTTTGGGGTTGGGAAGATTTTGTCCTAACAAAAGCTGCATTTATTTGATCAAAAATACACTAAGAACAGTAATACTGTGAAATATTATCACAATTTATAAAAACTGTTTTATATTTTAATAGATGATTTTATTGGTATTTCAAGTTTTATTATCCTTGTTAAGACTTTTGGACCCCATGCCGTCAGCAAAACTTGACCCACACACCACCTCTTCCTTTTTTATTTTTCTGTTGTGGTTCAGTAACACTAAAGTAAAAATGACTGTCACGGTGCAAAGTCCTAGTCTTTCTCTCACAGGATATCCCTTCCAATCTTCTCTAATGCTTTATAATTTCATCAGTGGCCTAAAATCTCATCTGCTGTTGTGAGAGAGGGTTAGGGGGTAATTTGACAGGGCAGACGCAAACAGGACTCAGTAAATAAGAGTGAGCCATAGTGCACTGCAGAAAGCATTAGAGAAGAAGAGTCCGAGCCAGATGTGGACATCCTTGAGCTAGAATACAACCATAAAACTCCCAAACACTGAATAAAAATGTTTTATATCTGTTAAGATACTGAGTACTGCATGACTGGTCTGTCTTGATCGCTTTGTTACCAATGTCTTTGCCATTTTAATAGTAAAAAGCACAAGAGCTTTTACTTGTGAGTGTGTAGACAGGGGGACCTATTAGTTGTGTACAGATTAAGGCCCTGCAGAGCTCCGGGGCATCAGCCACTTTTTTGTCCATGTTGAAAAATCCTGTTTAGGATGATAGCTGTGTTTTGGGACATTATGGCTTGTTTGTATGAGGTCTAAGCTGGTCTAAACTGGTCATTAATTGGTTAACCAGTCACCATATTCAAATCCAGCTGGATCACCTTAAGTAGCTGGTTTGTTGGTGGTGTACGAGCTTATACCAGCCAAGCTTAGACCAAAAGAAGCTACTAGCTTAACTAGCAAGCTACTAGCTTAACTAGCATTTTCCATCAAAGAATAGACTTTGTAATAAAGTCCCAATTTTGATACAAAGTTACAAAAACAAGAAGTTGGAATAAAAAGTTTATATTGTTGCAGTTTCAAAAATAATCACACTTTGTGTGCAATACTTTCCAAAAGAGACACCAGTGTACAATGACTGTTATACAACATCAAAGCTGCAATAAAGGAGTCTGTGAGTGCTTAGGAGGGACCAGGAACAAATAACATCTCTCATTTCTTTGTTTATTTCATATCATGCCAACAGCCACTGGCACAAAGCACTGTTCATCTGTCTATATCAATTTTACATTTACAGTGGCTTTTTTTTTTTGGGCCCTGGCAGTCAGAGGATCCAGGGCTCTGGCCTTGATTGACCCATCCATAATCTGTCCTTGGACTAGACTATGTATGAGGCTGGTTTACATGTAAGTGTGAATGTGTGTGCCCGCACAGCAGGAAGGTCTGTGTGTGCCAGCCACTTTAGATGGTGCTATTTTTACTGGCACTGCAGAGAACATTCTCACTCCTGTCAGGATCATTCTGCTCAGTGATGGCTAGATTCATGACACATACTGTTTGAGCCGTTCGTCTCTCTCGGCTAATGTTAGCCTTTTGTCCACATTTACACCAGTGCTTGCATATCTTGCCAGACTCCACTCTGCCAAAATGACTTTGTTGCTTATCATATTTTTATGTATGTATGTGTGTGTGTATATATATATATATATATATATATATATATATATATATATATATATATATATATATATTTCCAGTGAGAAAAACAAAAAACATCACATCTTGTTTTATGTATATCTTTAATTTAATCTTTAAAAGTTGTTTATCTAAATATTCTTTTTAATTGAAGGATATTTATAGTTAAAATGAGGAAGACAGTGTTCTTTTAGTATTATTTACTTACTTTTATAATATGAATATTTTAAATTTGTTTTTATGTTTGTATTTTAAATTTTACATTTAATGTATGTTTTTAGTAATTGTTGTATGTGCTTTTGAAAACTTTTTTTTATTAGTCTTTGTTTATTTAAATATTTCTGTTTAGCTTTAATATCTTTTTACCCCAGTTTTAGTCATTTTAATACTTCAGTTACTTGCCAAGGTTTATTTTTTATTTATATATATATCAGTTATATATATATATATTTATATATATATATATATATATATTATATATATATATATATATATATATATATATATATATATATATACACACACATATATATAGTTTTGGTTAACAGTAACAAAATTGACCAGAGAGGGAAGAAAAAAAACTAAATTCATATATTCTGTAATGAAAGTATTTATTTTTTTATATATATTTTTACTTGGAAAAACACAAATTAATTTATTTTATTATTTTATTTTATTTTATTTTATTTTATTTATTATTATTATTTTTTTTGCAGTGCCAACATATCACACATTAAAGTGTGAGCCATCTCGCCTCACACCTCTATAACCTAAAGCCATTTAAGTCTCACATTCTCAGTTTGCCCACCTCCAGGTTTCTGCACACTGGCACAAAGCTCCTCTCCCCTAGTGCCTCCTTTTAGTGCAGCAATCAACCAGGTCTTCTGTGTGTGTATTGCAGATCTTTTCAGACAGGTGTGTGGTCCAGGTGGACTGACAGATCAGAAACATCTCAGCCTGTTACTGCACGAGGCTATTCAGATCCCTCGGCAGCTCGGGGAGGTGGCGGCATTTGGAGGAAGCAATGTGGAGCCCAGTGTCCGCAGCTGCTTTCGAATGGTAAGACTTTAAATTCTCTCTTTCAGTATCTCTCATTTTCTCTGATAAGCTGTCTGTTTAGTTGATGAAAGGGCCTCCCTCTACACAGACCCTTTGCTCTCAGTGAAGAGCAAATCTTCTTAAATATTTGTACCAGAAGGACACTTTCTCACTTTCCTTCTTTATTGCCTGTCACATTTCTCTCTCGCCCTCACTCTCTCCTAACTAGGCTCTGCTTCTCCTGGGTTTCTGGGTTGGAATGTACAGAGATTAAAGAGCTGTTCTGTGACTTTATTCCTTTGGGTTTTAGTGAGTCACTGGCCAGAAACATACTCTATGCAAATGCTTGGCCAGTACTTGGTAGTCCTGTTGTGCTTATTAAATGTGCATTTCTCCTTCACTGTGCCAACGTCAAGCTTGCATACTCAAGGGGGCAATAGAGTTACCTTCAAAAATCTGTGCCATTAAAAGAGAAGTGCATCATTTCAATGCAATTAATGCCACTAAACGAAATAAACACAATGGCTATTTTTAAAAGTTTCCTTAAACACTCCCCATCAGCCAATGCTTGCAATGCTTGCAATGCTTTTATCACACCACCGAGACACAGGAATCAACCAAAAATGGCTATCTTTTGTATTTTTATATTCCTGGTATGCAGAAAAGTATTTTACAAAATAAGAAAATAATACACATAGACCTTAAACCAGACGTGTTGTTATTCAGTTTACCAGCTTGGAAGCTAGTCAACAGTTACACTAAATTTAAAAGCTGCTGTGTTATTTTAGATGGTTAAAAATTAGATTGTTTATTGGTCTGTTACCCCAAAAAGTGTAAACGCTTATCAACACTGTCTCAACTAATGGCATAACTGACAGGACTAATATGCAAATGTAAAGGAAATCTGTCTGGAAGAAAGTGTTTTTGCTATTGATGCTAGAGGCACAGAAACTCACTTTAAAAAAACACATTTCACTTTAACAATAAATTTCAAAAGTTTGAGCTTTTCATTTTTTTTTTATGTTTTTGAAAGAAGGCTCTTATGCTCACTAATGCTGCATTTATTTGATCAAAAATACATTAAAATTGTAGTATTGTGGAATATTATTACAATTTAAGCAAATTGTTTTCTATTTTAAGATATTTTAAAATGTAATTTATTCCTGTGACGGCAAAGCTGAAATATCAGTCAATCTTAAGTGTCAGAAATTAAGATGGTGTAAATTGAGTTGCATTCAATTGCTTCGGTGTGAAATCAAGCTTTACAAAGAGTTTGGGTTCATATACTTGCATAGGGTGTTTCAGACTTTGATAGTCTATGCTAATTAAGGAAAATGAAGGTGTAATGCTCGCCGACATCTTCTCATCCATCTTTACACTTATGAGGCTATAATTCAGTAATGCAGGGGCATCACAGTAGATCGTAACCTTCTGGCATTTCATTCCACTGATGAAATTGGTGTAGGGCACAGGTTTCTTGTAGAATGGCCTTAAACCTTTCATTCTTATGTCTGCCAGCCCTTAATTAAATCCTGTTCCATTCAAGAGCATGTGTGCAGTTTCAGGCACACGTAATTAAAATTCATTTATTTTCACGTTTGGTCCATGTCTGCCTTTATAATTCTGGAAGAAATGCCAATCAGTGCTTTCCAATTACACAATTTTTTTTTCACTGGCTGCATTAATCACGACAGATCAAGAATGATGCAGCTCAGCCAGTGGGTGTGGGTTTCAGTGTGCGTCTAGATGAAAAGACTGGTTCACTTTGTTTGAAGTTATGGACCATCTCATGGGAAACTCTCGGCTGTCCTTGTGGTATGGACTGTTTAGAAGATCCTCTTTTGTTGTTTCAGTGAAACTTCTTGAGTCTTCCAGTCAACTCCTCACTGCACACTTTAGTCTCAGTCCCAGACTACAAATACTGCTGAAGACACACACACACATTGCTTTGCCCTCTCAGGAGACGACACACTCCAGCGATTACTAAGAGCCACGCTAGAGATACTCATGTTAATTATAAAGCTCTGCCCGAGCTTCAGAGTGCGCCCAAGGGAAATCAACCTTTTTAATGCATCTTCGATGCGTATTTAATGAGAATTTAGCATGTTCCAGATTTTTATGTCATCCTCTTTTATTAGGGTTATTGCTTGTCATCTGTTTCCCAATGTGTTACTATAACAAGGGGCCTCTTTGAGATTGTATCCTTCCCTTTCACGGGGATGTGATTGCCCTGTATTGCATGAGTACTTTTAAGGGACATGCTCTGATAGGGTGCTTGTGCCCATCAGCTACCAGAAGTTTTTTTGGTGCTTAATTGGGCGTGCATAATGAACAATATGTCTTCTGGGTATCTGGATTAATTCTACTTGTTGCTGTGTGATTTTTATCTTTCTCATTTGTATCTTCTGTGTTTACCACTAGGCTCCAGGTAAGTCAGCAATCGAGGTGTCTCACTTTCTAGAGTGGATGAGCCTAGAGCCTCAGTCTGTGGTGTGGCTTCCTGTTCTACACCGGGTAACTGTGGCCGAGACCGCCAAGCATCAGGCACGCTGCTACATCTGTAAGCAGTGCCCTATCAAGGGCTTCAGGTGAGCTGCTGCAATGCTGAGTCGTTATTTGGAGAAAAACAGCACAGATCTCTCTGTCATAATTTTTTAGCTTCTCAAAATAAATTATCAAAAAAATCCTCTTTTAGCTGATCAAAGAGATTGAGGTAATAGCATTGAAGTTAAGAACTGCAGAGGAAGTAATATACATGGGTTGTTAATGGACTGGATTGTAAATAGGGCTTAATTAAATATGTGAATACTGTTAAATTTATATTCATTTAAAAAAAATTTAATTTGGCAAAAATCTTTGTTGCACATGTTAAATTATTTATTTTTTTATATATATATTTTTTAAATTAAGCAAAAAATAAATAAATAAATAAATAAATAAATAAATTATATTGATTGTTTTCAACATTCAACATTATAATAGATTATAATTATTAGAATAATTTTTGGAAGATCATGTGACATTGAAGACTGGAATAATGTCTGCTGAAAATTCAGCTTTGCCATCACAGGAATAAATGACATTTTAAAATATATGAAAACATTTTATTTTAAACTATAATAATATTTTAGAATATTACTCTCTTACTGTATTTTTGATTAAATAAATGCAGGCTTGGCAAGCATGAGAGACATTAAAGCATCTCACCAGCACCAAACTTCTAAATGGTAGTGCACAATAACTAATATTGTGTTTTATATGCTGGTTTTCTGGTGTCCCCACCAGACATCTTGATTACCCTAACCAAAAGTTTATCTTAGTCAGTCTACTCCAGCAGAAACGTGATGACTCTGCATTTAGACCTATACCAAACCATCACTATCTGGCAGAAAGCACCCTGCTAGTCTTTAATTGCTATTATCAGCAGGGTAGTTCAGATTCATGATTTTAATCTATTCAAATCCTAAAATGAACACATCAATATTTGGATGTAAATTGTGTCTCTGCCTGTTTCATCAGATACCGAAGTCTGAAACAGTTCAATGTGGACATCTGCCAGACATGTTTTCTGACGGGCCGGACTACCAAGGGCAAGAAACTACACTACCCCATCATGGAGTACTACACCCCGGTACATATGCTTTGTTACTTGCAGAGGATTTTCCTTGCCAACTGGCAGCATTGTGCTTGCTCAAAGGTTTCAAATTCAATCACTAATGTACAAGGCAGTACGCAAAATAAATATGAATTGAACCAAATTGATCTCCTGCAGTGAAATACAGCACAAGGCCATTTGCTTAATGGTTTTCCCATGCTCCAGTCTGAGTTTTATAGGTGGGCGTCTTTATTATGCACCGGCTTTCTGTGGCTGCTCAAAAGATGATAGATTGAGATGGGAGGAAGACGAATGTTCTGTGGAGGAACTGATGTACTGGCGGTGTGTCGGAGGAATGTTACGAAGGGGGGATGTGTTGTGTCTCAATCACTCATGTTCTTTCATTTTTCTCTCCGCTGGCTCTTTTTCTATCTCTCTCTCTTTCTGAATAATTCCAGACGACCTCAGGCGAGAAGATGCGGGACTTCGCAAAGACGCTGAAGAACAAGTTCCGCTCGAAGCAGTATTTTAGTAAACACCCTCAGAGGGGATACCTGCCCGTTCAATCAGTACTGGAGGTGGAGAGCTCCGAGACGTGAGTCTGACTTCCTGTCTCCACTGATGAGAATCACACCTAAGCGCCGTTGTGCTCTTTTTGAAGCTTTATAAGTGGAGAACTGAGGGACTGAACACAGTGCACTGCAAACAGTTATTTTCTGTCCTGTTGAAAAGAAACATTTTAAGCCAGCGTAAGCTGTTTTGATGGCGTTTCTTTTACATTTCAGCTCATCAGGCTGGGAGGCCATCTGGCTGCTCAGGTAAACCAAGAAAAGGATGAAAATCTAGGTTGATTTTAGCATCCACACCAAGGTGGTCGTCAGCTGGTTGTCCAGTTTTTTCCCATTCTGACTAGCCATAAATTCCCAAAACTCCTATAAAGTGAGCAACCGGATGAGCCTGGCTAAGGAGGAAGACCAGATAAGACCCACAAACCATCTTAGGCCAGCTTATTTTTGTCTTACTTTTCTGAAAAAAAAGGCAGATAAATGTAGTTGAGGTAAAGATTAAAACCTAGCTGGTTTGCTGGTCTAAACTGGATTAAGCTGGTTTCCCAGCCTTTCCAAGGTGATCTCCAGCTGGTTTAACTGGACATCCATCTGTTTTCCCATCCTGACTAGCTTAAAGCACCCTAAAGTCCTCCAAATTTAACAGACAGATCAGCCTGAGCAAGTTTGTAGACCAGCAAAGACCAGAAACTAGGCATTCATACATACAGTAACAAGCTACTTTGCTAACAGATGTGTGTTCTTGTTTTGACAGGCCCTGCTCATCTCCCAGGCTGCCTCATGCGGACACTCACAGCCGGATCGAGCATTTTGCCAGCAGGTATGAGTTCAGTCTCACACGGACAGTGATCGCGCCTTACTTATGCTCTGATATTCTCCCAGCAGCCACTTCTGCTCACTCCCCTGAGCTCTGATTGACATATTGATCCTCTTTGCATGGACACAGTGTTCTAAACAGCAGGGCCTTAACAACAGCCTGGGAGGAAGTGAGAGGGATGTGAGAAAGAGAGAGAGAGAGAGAGAGAGAGAGAGAGAGAGAGAGAGAGATGGCATTCAGAGGGGTGGACAGGGGTCAGCTGCTTTCCACTAGAAGAATGAAAGCTCGACCCACAAGGTCTGGAGGGCTCGAGGGAGCTGCCAGCATGGATCAGTCTCGTTCTGGCCTGGACAGAGTGCACATTACATGCTCAGAAAACACTCAAACAGACATGCATTTGTACATGTTAAAATGCTTGCTCATACTTACACACAGTTATATCCGGGGGGTTTAGAATTAGGTGCAGCCAGTATCACTTCAGGCTTACCAGCTGGCCTCGTATTCATACCATCTGAAAAGTGTGCCAAATTAACCTAAACCAGCCCAAGGAGACGAGCTAAGAGAGGCAAACCAGCTAAGACTGGTTAAATTTTTTTTTTTTTTTTTTTTGGTAAAAAACTTTACTTGAAGCCTTTATATATAATGCATTATAAAGGTATTCAGAATTTACATTGTAATGCATTATATATTTTCATAAATAATTGTAGCCAAAGTTAAAATTAATAATATCCATCTCATACAATGCATTATAAAGTACACTTATAATGTATTATGCATAAAGGATTCAAGTAAAGTGTTTCAAGTTTTTATTCACTCGCCCTTTTGTTTTTCCAAACCCATATGACTTTATTTCTTCAGTGGAAAAGTTTAGCAGAATGTTCACGCTGCTCTTAATGGCATATTGAAATCTAGGGGTGCTGGAGGGAAACATGTTGAATAAATGTTAAATCATTTATGTGTAAGAAGTATGTTAAGAAGTTTACAGTCACATTATGGGCCAGTTTTACTAACATTTTGCTCCAGCGCAAACCGTCTTTTGGCATTAAAATAGTACTTGTCAGGATTTACTAAAGACGCGCAGTGAAGTTAGTGTTAAAAAAGGCGTGGACACAGTTTGCACCTGACCTTAATGAATATGCATTTGTAGGAGTTTTCCTTTCAGATGCGAAATTTATGGGAGGAAAATGAATCACGCAACGTGATTTACAAATTTTTGTGCTCGTCAAATTACTGATATTTGCGTCATTATTTAATGCCCAAAATACAAGCATGTCTTTAGCTATGACTATTACTGCTTATTTGCGACTATGCTAATTTGCTCTGCGCTTGGTAAATTATGTTGGTCGATATGTAAATTAGATGTTGCATCTGTTCTTTAATTTGCGCAATGTCAGTAAATCATCTGTAGAAATGTCCATGCCCATCGGCGCTGTTTTCGAATTGTGCTCTCATGCTACTTTGCCCTGTTTAGTAAATCTGGCCCCATATGTGTTCCAACCATGTCAAAAATCTAAATGAACACAAATAAATGAGAAATATATTATCAATACAGACAAATTCCATTTAAGGTCATTCACAGTTGAAAATCACATGGGTTCAGAAAAACATGAATGTGTGTAAACAACAAAATCTTCATGTTTGGCTGAACTAACCCTTTAATTCGGCTGTGGAAGCGCAGTGAAGCTAACAGCCCAATGTGACTGGTTTGGTTTGACTGCAGCAAACGATCAGGGATGTGCTCCTCTGCCCCGACTAACTTCCCTGCCAACTACCTAAATACACACAACCACATGAACACATGAACACACAGATCAGCCCTTTGCCTACTCTACCATACTGTGCTGCCAACTGTCTCAGCTCACACCCTGCTGCAGCTCTTATCTGTACTACAAATAGACCAGAGTGTGCGCACACACACCCTCTCTCTCTCTCAGCTTCTGTGTCCTTTTGTCTTCATCTGTCTGTCTCCTCCTCTGTCATATGCTTGATTTCTGCTCCTGCCTTTCAATGTCTTATTTCATTTCCCCCTTTCCTTCCTAATATCAGTCACTTACCATAGCACATTTCTTCCTCTTGTCTTGTCCTTTTTAGTTCACCAAATTTGTCTCTTCTCTCTCTCTCATGCTATCTCTGGTTTCCCCCAACACACATCAGTGCCGTCTGCATTAGTTGTTCCTGCTAAAAACAATATTCGTTGCTTTTATTCAACTGTCACCAGTTAATGTTCACAGGGGTCTGTTTGCGTCTGACTGATTGTGTAAAATGTTCTGGGATCATCGGCTCACAGAATGCCAACAGCCTTGACTAAATTAGATAAGAAAATGCCTGAATATTTAAAACACTCAGGGACATGACGCTGGAGACAAATGAAACGATAAAAGTGTGCTTCAGTGATCTGATGGCTTACAATATTCATTTATTTTTTTAATTTGCAGTATTTATCACAAATTGTTTAATATTATCTGAACAATTTATTACCGCTTTCTACCCAGTGAAGATTATTTTCATTGCCACTTGTTTTTGTTCTTTTACTTAATCATAAATTGCCATCAGATTGCAAACTGTCACTTATTTGCGGCATTATCTGATTCACATTACTTCTTTATTGAATTCGGCTGTAAATACATCACTGACAAATGAAAAGCATGCTAATGAGAAACATTATCAGACAGGCATCATTCATTTTTATTAAATTCTTCACTCTGGCTTTGCATGTACACATTTGATTCTCCACGTGCTTTCAGAAAACTCTCAAGTTTTCCATTCATTACCTTCCATTCTTAAACTGTTAACTGTCACCCCGTCCCGTATACGGGACACCTACGTTTACTTCACTAAATCCTTATCTAATCATGACAAACTATGTATCGTTGGAAAAGGTCTAAGATTCCTAAATAGATATTTTACCAATGTTTCTTGTTAAAAATTATGAAGGAAAAGTAATAGATTAATTTATGACAAGAGTGCACCCTCAAAAATCTACATCACAACAGGAGTTCTGACCTTGTCAAAAAAAAGTCTTCTTCGTTGCCTTTTTCTCTATCACACTTGAGAAATAATCAGAAATGATACATCAACTGAAAATGTAAAATCTCAAAATTCATCCTTTAAAACCCATTTTAAAATCAGACATTGCATTACCATGAAAATGGTACATCAATATCATGTTATAAAATGTTTTTGCTCATGAATTATAAAAAAATTTGTTTGGAAGTTTGGAAAGTGCACTTTCAAGTCTATGTTCAAACATGTGAGTGACAGTTAAGGGGTTAAACTATACTACTTGATGTAAGTGTTGGCTAAATAAGAAAAGACATACATTTTATAGCTAAAGATGCTTCTGTAAAAATGAAAAATCCACATTTTGGCAGCGCTTTGGAAAATCCCTTTCATTCACTTTTATCTGATAGTTCTGTCCTTCACAAAATATGAGCGATAGAGAGCATTTGCTAAATGAGGTGGCACATTATTTATTTCCGACATTGTCAAGACTGGCTTTGAACTCTAATAGAAAATTAAATTCTTGTCAGATGTTTCAGATGTCGTATCTGCAGTAAGAGCGCAAAGGAAGAACGCCATAGCCATGGGAACGGAGATTGTATGTGCATTTATAGGCTACTCCAGAGTAATGACTGGAGGGGGTGGGAGAATAAATCCACTGGCATTTGATGTTCTAGACTCATCATACAGGGGTGGATTTGCTTGGATATGACAGTAAGTGGTCTGTACTGACAGCCTTTCATCTGAAGAACAGACAGCGTATCAGAAAGGCTGAACCACTGTTCTGAATCTCAACACACTATGTCCATTTCAAGACAGTGCTTCTCAAAGGAGGAAATTGTTTGACATGTACTTGCTGATCTGTGTTTGTGACCTCTCTTTTTCTCTCAAACTAGAAGCCACACTAACCACTCACTGAGAAACCCATTTAAACAACTACAAAGACATACGTGTATAACAGCAAACTCCATTTGACCTCGCACCACAGAATCTGTGACATCATCAGCGGCTCCTAGTAACACTTTTGATTGGATCTAGCTGATGGAGGTCTCAGCGGATTCAATTAGGAGTTGTCCTAGCCAGGCAGTGGGGTTAACCAGGACAGCCTGTGCCACCGTCATTGGCTGAAGGACACCTGGTGGGTGAATGTGAATCGACTTTCTGCTATTCTCTAAGGCAGCCCCATCCTGCATGTGGGTTCTCTGGTCTGCTGTGTTCTGAAGTTCAATTCAGAGCTTTCTCTGGCAGCTTTCCTAGCAGCATGACATGAATGCACTTAGCACTCCTCATTACGGTCTCTGTAGAGGCTCTTATATTGCTGCAAATTCGTAGGCTGTCCTGGTAAGGCAGTGAAATTCCCCCAGTCTCTCACCTAAAGGGTAAGCTAAGGCAGGGAAAGTGCAGGGCATTGCTAAAAGCAAATGTTTCACCCTTGCGTTGCTAATAGTAAGCACAGGGACCATTGTCCACTCCCTGCTGTGTTGAGAACACCTCTCTTGTGCTAGGTTAATCTGGTCTGTTCTGGATGACTCACAGAATTTAGCTAGAGGTGCAGGGTGAACCTTCTAGCCACACAAACTCATTTTCATACATTGTTGCATTCTGAAATGGGTCGGAGTGCTATTTGTTGCATTGTCCAAGTTGCCACAAGGGGCTCTATATTGAGATTTATCATTAACCGGAGACATTATAGAGCCAGTCGCCTCAATTATGGAGATGTCACCTGTTTTTTCTACGTCATCTCTGGAAAACTTTTTTTTTTAAACATTTGAAACAATATGTGTTATGAAAAGTACTGCACAAATAAATGTGACTTGATATGCTGGACCAGCCTTAAATGTTTATTTATTACTATTTGTAGCCTGATTGAGCTAAAGAAATATGATTTGTTACCAATGTTGTCTTATTTTGTTGCTGATTTGACATGCACTAACCATTCAAAAATTTGAAATCAGTAGTTTTTTTATTTTTAAATAATATTGTTTGACATTAAAGACATTTATAATGACAAGATTTCTATTAAAAACTTTTGTTCTTTTTAAATTGTTTATTAATCGAATTCTGGGGAAAAACAGTTTTCAACATTTATGATAATAAAAAATATTTATTGAGCACCATATCCACATATAGAAATGATTTCTGAAGGAAATAAAGTGACACTGAAGACTGGAGTAATGACGTCTGAAAATTCCCCTTTGCCATCATAGGAATAAATACATTTTAAATGATATAAAATAAAATTACTGCTATTTCAATTAATGTTTAATGCCCCTTTGCCATAAGAGATTTCTTTCAAAAACTTACCCACCCCAAATTATGAACGGTAGTGTATATTGTTGAAATGTAAGCTTGATTTCATTTATTATAATTTTAAGCATTATTAATGTTTTAATGCATAAATGCAATATTTTCAAGATGACCACAGAATAAACTAGCTTTATTTTGCTATTTACTCTCTCAAAAACCAACCCATTATAATTACACCTAATACTTTCTGCCATATCAAGACATTTTTAATACACTTTACTTTCGGGCATGGCATGTCAGTTGTATGCCACGTAATCTGTGGTGCGTGATGAAGATCTTTTTCATATTCTGTTTTTACCATGCCACTTGTGGCAGGGAATGCAAACTTGTAAAGGAGTTTGGGTGAAAATACCCAGGAGAGGCGTTTATGTCATAAAAATTCATGTGACAAATGAAGTGAAAGGGGAACAGATTCTCCTCTGGCTTTGTCATGGGGAGAGAGAGAGAGAAGAGGGTGAAGCCAGGAGGCACAACTTCGGCGTTGCATGATAATTTGCCACCCAGGTTAGTCGCACACGGTATCTGAAAAGTCAGGGTATGATAACAACATGTGATTTTTAGGTTGGAGAAACTGCTCTAAGGTGTCTCTTATGCAGGCGCTGAGATATCTCGATGAGTCACAGCTGTCTTCTTTTCCTCTGCCAACTGTGTGCTATTCTGTTCCCACGCCTCTTGTGTTTGAAGCCACTGTCCTTGCTACAGCAAACAAATTACAGTGCACAGTGACTTTGCCTTTGTACGCCTTTCTATATGTTGTGACCCGTGCTCCGTAATATGACATTTTCATTTCGCTTGCACTTTTCAGGTTGGCAGAAATGGAGAACCAGAGCTGTTCCTTTTTCACCGACAGTCTCTCTCCAGATGAAAGTTTGTGAGTACACCACCTCCCACACACACTGGAATCTGTCAAGGCTGCTAAGTCCCCGTGCATGGGTGTGTGGATGTGCGCTTGGCCATGCATGCGTGCCTTCATGTTTGGTGTGGCTTGGCAGTCACATTAATTAAAAAGATAATGAAAATGACCCATGGCAATGTGTGGGTTCACCCTCCGTCGTATTAAGTCTGTGTGATTAAGGAGCACAACAGTAGGGATGAATAGAGCAGGCATGGATGCTGACAGGAGGTAGAGAAAGAGAGAGATTGGGCTATTGAAATGCTACCAAACAAGATGTTAAGAGCTGTAGGCCAGCGGACAAGAAAGCCACTGAAATAAGAGCATATATAGGTGAAATTAGGTGAGCCTGCACGAAATCAAACTAATAAAAGAGGTCAGATCCAGAGTCATGGCTATGCATGTTTTGTGTGTTGGAAACGGCTCTGTGATTTAAAGCAATAGTTCACCCAAAAATAAACTCGTCTTCATGTCGTTCCAAAGCTGTTTGATTTTCTTTCTTCCCTGGAGCACAAAAGAATCGCTTTTCAATGCAATTACAATGAGTTATCCAGCT
The DNA here is from genome assembly GCF_018340385.1 of Cyprinus carpio. Lineage (NCBI taxonomy): Eukaryota > Metazoa > Chordata > Actinopteri > Cypriniformes > Cyprinidae > Cyprinus > Cyprinus carpio. Next base: position 16,704,742 of record NC_056610.1, read on the forward strand.
TTAAAAAGCAAGCAAAAGGACAATTAAACCATAAAAAATTTGATCCACATGACTCATGCACAATATTCCAAATCTTCCGGAGCCATACGATAACCATTAGGAACACACAAAAATTTATGTTATTCAGTCATAATCTTCATCGCAACTGTTGAGTGTGACCAGATCATTGAGCCGTTTTGTGAACGGAATCAAATGATTCTTTGAAAAGGTTCATCTAAGAAGAACATTTCATAGTCAAACTCATAAATGAAGAGAATTAGTATTTGTTGGGAAGACTTGTAGAATAAAAAATATGGATATATTATAAATTAATAATAGTATTTGTTTCACAGAGTAATAAAAAACACAAAAAAATGGGCTTGGGCGTAGCTTGACATTTGAGTTTGGTGGGCAAAACAGAGCTGATTTGTTCAGTCACACTTTTCTATTGTAAACAATTTTCACACTCTGTGTAACTCAAAATTATAACACATGAAAATACACAACACATGAATTACTGCGCTTAACTTCAACAACTTTAACAGCAATTAACACGCTGAAAATAATGCACTATAAACATGTTTGTCAACAGTCTCCAAAGTGTGAATTACATATTGCTTAACATAAAACAGACATCTGTTGGGCATGATTCACATTAAAAGCACACAAACACTGTATATTTAGTAAATCTTACTGAAAATAGATGATTAAGCAGTTTATATTGTACAAATTTGTGTTTAAAGGTTCACCCAAAAATGAAAATTCTGTCATTAATTACTCACCCTCATGTCATTCCAAACCCATAAGACCTTCGTTCATCTTTAGAAATATTTTTGATTAAATCCGAGAGCTTTCTGACCCTGCATAGACAGCAATGCAACTGACACGTTCAAGGCACAGAAAGGTAGTAAGGACATTGTTAAAATAGTCCAAGTGACATCAGTGGTTTAACCATAATATTATGAAGCTGCAAGAATACTATTTGTGTGCAAAGAAAACAAAAACAGCTCAATTACTCAGTTGAACCACTGATGTCACATGGACTTTTTAAACAATGTCCTTGCTACGTTTCTGGGCCTTGAACGTGTCAGTTGCATTGCTGTCTATGCAGGGTCAGAAATATTTTGGATTCCATCAAAAATATCTTAATTTGTGTTCTGAAGATGAATGAAGATTGTACGGGTTTGGGACAACATGATGGTGAGTAATTAATGACAGAATTTTCATTTTTGGATGAGCTATCCCTTTAATAGTTTTTGGAGAACTGTTCCTTTAAAAGGCAGAGAGAGACAGTGCATCAGTGAGTAATGTATTATATTGGATTGACAGGGCATAATGTGCCATTTCGGTGGCTTTTACCAAATCTTCCTCATCCAGCGGTCTGTAAATGACCTTTGTTTACTGATGGCCCATGTAATGGCACCTGTATAATTACAGCAGAGTGCATGAAAACAGCTAGTTTTTTATTATTGATGTGACTAATGTGGAGCTGTGGTTATTTCAGCGCTTCCTGTGTGTAATGGTAATTTGTTTTTGCTCCTGTGTGCCTATATTTTAGCTGTGCCTATTTAGACCAAGAGTGTGCGTGTTTGTATGATCGCCGCCTGTTCAGCATCTACACTGTTGTTTGTTTTATGGATGATGGTGTGCGTTAGTCTGTGTTTGCATACACTCTAAACACGCCATCCGCAGTTTATGCAAAATATGCGTGCATGTGTTGTGTGGATATGCCATTGCTGCATTGTGTGCACTTGGCTTATGTACCTGCTGCTTTGTGTGCACGCTTGGCGCTGTGTGTGTGTCTGTCTGCTGCTGCGTGGCACTGCTAATGTGTTCAGTGTGCACTGTCTCCTGTGTGGGGGGACTCAGGGATGAAGATCAGTACCTCCTACGTCACTCCAGCCCCGCCCTCGAGCAGGACTCCCCCCATGGCCACCTGCTGGCCCACCTGGACTGCCAGGACAGAGAAGAGCTGCAGCGCACCCTCCAACGCCTGGAGAACGAGAACAGGTGAGGGCACAGCCAGGGGCACGTTCACACTTGTAGCTGAAATAGGTCAGTTGTGCAGTACTAATCTGAATTCCAAAAATAATTAGAATTTTAGATTTTTGAAGAACATGGGAATGATATTTAACCATGCAAAAGTTACTGCCACGATGCTAAGCGGGTTGCTAATTGTTGCTTTTTGGTTGTTAGTTCAATAAAATGTTTGTAAATAAAATGTATACACACACACACACACAAACTAAATATTACGAAATCTATATAAATATATAAAATGATATAAGAAATATAATAATAAAACAACTCTAAATATTTTCTGTAAATATTGTCTCCAAAATAAATCCATATTATTTTAAAGGTGTTTATAAATACTAAAATAATTTTGTAGAGAAATTACAATGGTTTCACTGAGGGTTATGCTGAACTTGTTGTTTTAAATAATTGGGGGTAAAATGATTTGTCTTTGTAATTGTGACTCTTGGCTTCTGGCTGTGATGGACTGCACTTTGTGTTGGCCCTTTAAATTTCACAGCTTTCCAGAGGATTAAGATACTGTAGAGCTAATAGTTTTTAATTGGCTGAGATAAAATGTGTTGCTGGGAAACTGTAGACATTATTATGATTATGATGGTTAGTCTGGGTCAGAAACAGTAACCGAATGAGGTGTGCTCTTTTCAAACATCAACAGAAACACAAAAAAGTCTATTAGGTCCACCGTTTTATTTCATCCTAGAGGCTACTGAGTCATTTATGAGTTTTGTCTTCGGCGTAAATCCTGACCTTTAAGTCATGCTCTCATGTGGTCTTGCTTTGTTATAGGTGAGTAATAGGTCAATAAAGCAAGATTAATTGTTAGTGTCTGCAGGGGATCTGCAACCTTAACCCCCTGAATAAATCAGTCATTATTGGGATACAAAGAGCTAAATGATGGCTGCTCTGTTAAACACCCATTTTGTGGTATTTATTTATTTATTTTTCAGTCAATTTTATTTTATTTTAGAGGGTTAAAATAGCAATTTCCCAACAAGAATATACAGTGTGTGTATATATATATATATATATATATATATAACCAACCCACACAAATCCAACTGTGCTACAAATAGAGAAATAACAAAATAATAAATATTTCATATACAACAATACAAAACTGGAATATAATAAAATAAAACAACTAAAGAATAATTATTCGATTATTTTTAGCAATTCAAATTATTATCAAATTATTAATTACATTCAGATCATTATAAGCAATATTTACGTAGTAATTATTTAAATAGTTATATATTCAATATTTAAGGTATTAAGGTATTTTGTAATAAATATGTAGATGATATTTATATTAAATAAAACAACATTAGAAAATGATTTTTTTTTTTTTCTGTTTAAAGGGGTCATGAACTGAGAAATCAAAATTCCCTTGTGCTTTTGATTTATAAGAGGTCATTGTGCTATAAAAACATTCTGTAAGTTTCAGAACTCAAAACTTTCTCGTTAATCTAAAAACAGCTTATATTGAAGCCAGTCTGCTAAAGTGACAGGTTGTGGAATGTGCCACTTTAATAGTGTGGCTAAACAATGCCTCTGCAGAAGAAGATCAACGCCTGCCTCTGAATCACTGCCTGTTTAGCCCCGCCTACCGATTCACAAGCAAAGTGTAAATAATGAGAAGTAAACGCAGCTCTACACAGAAACCAAACGATAATCTTTTTTACTTACATTTACAACTTTTGTCTAAATGAAGCATGTATAATGACCTAAATCTAAATGATGATGATGCTGTTGTCTCTCCTGCAGGGTGCTGCAAGGCGAGTATCGGCGGCTGAAGTGGAAGCATGAAGAGGCAGCAGCTTCACCCCAGCTGCTGGAGTCGGGTCCCGGGTCACCGGCCGGTCAGCAGGACGAGGAGCTCCTAGCCGAGGCTCGAGTCCTTCGACAGCACAAGACCCGCCTGGAGACGCGGATGCAGATTCTAGAGGACCACAACAAGCAACTGGAGTCCCAGCTACACAGACTCAGAGAACTACTGCTGCAGGTGAGATATAGCCTAAAACATATAAAAAATTAGAAGTATGCCCACAGTGCGTACTAAAGTGTGAGCCAGAATAGATTATGATGATAGAAACGTTGAAGGAATGTTGTGTAGGGAGTTGTATGATTACTGCTGTACAGGGGGGACATGAACAGGTAAATCAGGCCCTTCTGCGCTGGAGACTTTAATATTAAATGTTTATGGGTTTGAAGGAATGTTTTGAGCTTTAAAAACAGCCACTGTGAGAGAAGTAAAGATGGGCTTAGAAAATATACTGAAAAGGGAGGTAGAGGGGAGAAAGAAGACGTATTTGAAGCTCTCGGCAAAAAGAGTAGGAAGATGACTGAACAGAGAAGGATAGGCCGTATTATAGACTGCCTTGATGTACCACATGTAAAAGGGAAAAAGAGAGGCAAGAGATGCTTACTAATGCAGGTTCACGGAGGACAAGGAGACAGGGAACTAGAAAAGACTTGTCTCAGGTGAAAGGAGAAGAGATGTGGAGACAGAAATACTTTTATTTAAGAGTAGCTATTATTGAGACCTGAAAAGAGATGGAGGGCGAGAGACTGTAGGAAGACACGCTAACTTCTGGTGAATTGCAATGATGGGAAGGAAAGTTTAGAGAGAGATTATAAATGGGGAAGAACACCATTGATGGAGATGGAATCATACAGGTGGAGTTTGTAGAAAGCAAGTCAATTCTTGAGCTGACATGCATAGAGCTTAAGGAGCGGGATGGACAGAATAGAGTGGGCAGAAAAAGGATCCTTTTCTTTAGTGAAAGAAAGACAGAAAGCAGGCCGAGGAGGGAAAAGAAAAGCTCAGGCGGTGCTGAGTGAATAGGATAAGAGGTGGTTGTGCAGAAAAAAAGAGAGGTATTGCTGCAGAGATATGATTGGCAGGCTGGATGGAATGAGAGAGCAGAGCAAAAACACTGAGGCTGTGGCTGTAGGTGAAAAGGAATTAGACGGAAATAGAGGGAAGGAATGGGGGGAGAGAGATCGACTTAACCTACAAAAACGAATGAGAGATGTGTCATGGGGAAGCAATAATGTGCTGGGATTATGGAGATTCTGCAGCCCTAGAAAGTCGCTGGGAAAGTTACAGTCTTACCTCTGTGGACATCTCTGTAAAGCGATAAAAGAGTTTAACTCCGAATAAATTTGAGGTATTCATGCAAACAGCCTCAATTCAACTCTGCCTGTGAAATGAACAAAAAAATAAAAAAATAAATAAATAAAGAGGCGAGTCATCTCTGAGTTTCTTATAAGTTTGTTTCATCCCTCAAGAAAATACACAGTCTTTGTAATGTATGAAAAAGGGGCCAAATCCCTGGTCGATAAACGCCGAAGTTTGGAGTTTTGGCAGCATTTGAAAACTTGTAACTGTTTTTCTCATCAGAGAACCCATCAATAATGTTTTCAGTTTAAAGCATGTTTAGGCTAGCATACTGCACAATATATACTGTCTAATATTTATTAGTATATAATATTCACATCTGAATGATAGAGTAATGTGGTTGGATGCTATTCTGAACCGTTTTCATTAGGATTTCTTGCTCTCTCATCATTCTGTCATGTCTACCAGCCCAAAGACGACTCGGAGGCCAATGGCTCTTCTCCTTCTTCTCTATCGTCTCCTGTGTCAGGGGGTGGCCACCAGGGGGAGCCTCCCAGTAGAGAGACTACAGACACAGAAGCTGCAGGTAACACCCGGAATAACCTTGCAGCTTTGCTGTCATCCTGCCAACATGGACCCATAATGGGATTCAAAGAGATGTGACTTTAAATAAGGCTTATATGTTGCTGTAAACTTGTGATGCTTTTAGTTGAGGTCATGTTTATTGTAGCATTTAACGTTGTGTAGGTGAAGATTTGGATCATGAGCAGGACACCGTACTGCAGCTGCAGCAGGTAATCGAACAGCTGAGGAACGTCTTCCCATCTGAGCCAGGTCCATGAGGAACCTGAAGCAAAACTCAGAGGCCTACAATTGTGCAGGTTTGCTTATAGTTTTGTTATTTTTGAAATATATAAGCTTACAGATAAGGAGTTTTTCACCTTGTGTTATTTCTATCGTGAAACAGAATCTGTAAGTGAATGGTGATTTATACTACTATAAAAAGAACTAGAATTGTACTGCAAACATGGCCTGTATGACTGAAGCTGAAGCTGTATGATATGATTTGAGTGAAAACCAGAAAACTAAAAGTTGCTAAATTCTCAATTAAATTGATTTCTCTTTCAAACACGTCTCCATTGGCTACAATACACTTAGGAACCAATGATGTTGGACCTAATTCATTTCAAATCTTGCATGACGCATTTGAAAGCTAAATCAGTAAGACATTCAGCAAAAACAACTACCAGTCTGTTCCTGACAGTCTTCAGAAGGAAAGAAAGTCATACAGGTTTATTTTTGGCTGAACCATTTCCTTAAAAGATGTTTTATTTTAGTATACGATGCAGATGCAGTACTTAAAACTCAGCTAAAACTACCTGCTATCCAGTGTGTTAAAGGGAACTACATTCGAAAACTGATTTGATCTTTGCATTTGATGTTTCAGCTTTCTATTGATCTGTCTAGATGATGTAACACCCTTCTTAAATTGTTCAGGCGTCGTATTGCTCATCTTATTGTGGGCAGGGTCTTGAGAATGTGGGGCTGGCGAATCCATGGACAGACGAGGCGGCAGCGAGAAGAATTTCAAGACAACCTTCTCAGCCTGCGGCCATCTGGCAATCCCAAAGAGCTGTGGGATATCTGAGTGCTAACTAAACAAACTAATGTTTACATGGTGCCAAAGGCCTGCACTGATCGGGACACTGTGCTAACCTGTGTAGTAATGCAAAGTGTGTGGCTTCATCAGTACAGCACAAGAACCACAAACAGGACTTACACCACGCAGAAGGAGGATCTCACCTTGGGTATCCCTGTGCCAGCAACCTCTCTATGTGTAGGTTTTTTTATTTTTCCATTTTGAAAATGGTTTACTATTTTCTGTGACTCACTCATGCACATAAATACAAATATACACATATACCGATGGTAAGTCATGCTTGGCAATGCGTGGCCCTTGTTCTGTGAAGCAGAAAAGAGCAGATTCCCCTGAACTGTCGGGACACACAGCAAGCTTATATTTACACTGTAAGGACGACACGTCTTCTGTTGAGGCTATCATTTATTTATATGCCAAAGTGCCCATGAGCATTATGCTCCTTCCCTATATTCTTTCTCTCTCTCAAATAATAAATGCATATATAAACAGACACACATTGCAAAAATCATTTTCTTGATCAGTATTTTTGTCTTGTTTTAATTACAAATATATAAACATATTTTATTCAAAAGTTTGGGCCAGGAAGGTATTTTTTCTTTTGAAATTTCTGTTCATCAAATAATCAACTAATTATTAAACAGCACAATTGTTTTCAGAACTGATATTAAGAAATGTGTCTTGAACATTAAATATGCATATTAGAATGATTTCTGAAGGATCATGTGACAATGAAGACTGGAGTAAATAGCTGCTGAAAATTCAGTGTTGTCAGGAATAAATACATTTTTAAATAAACAATTACGTACATTGTAATAATATTTTACAGTTTCTGTTTTTTAAATAAATTCAGAAAACATCTTACCAACCCCAAACTCTTCAAAGCTACAGTGTATTATTATTTTTTTTTAATATTATGTAACAGAGCAGCTTATTTTTCCTAATTAAACTGGCAAAAATTGATTTCTCCTTTATTTCAAAATATGCTTGTTTTGTTTTTAAATTATTAAATTAAATTATTTTCTGTGGTAACAGACATTATGCAATGAATGTTTTCAATTGAGCACAACTTTTATTTAACCCAAAACATTTCTAACTAAATGTAGTGAGATTTATGCTTAAATCAAGGAGGAAAAAACTTCATTTAAAATGTATTTATTAAAAATGGATCACATGTAAGCCTAAAATTGCTTCTCAGATATATGTATCTTGCTTTTAAGGATGTTTAGATATTTATTTTGGATAACATGACAAAACCTTGATTAATAAATTGATTTTTTTGCAGTGTAGCCACTCGTACAGAAAGGATCTATTGAGGAGATGAGCGGATTTCTCAGCTGCTGGTTTTCTGGTCACAAGGGAAAGGTCTTTCAGGAATGGAGATTTGTAGAGTTGTTTTATTGTCACAGCACTCGCCGTTAAATTACAGCTGTCCAGCGTGGCATGAACAAGAAAGTAGATACAAGGAGACAAGTCGATGCCAGGTTCGGGCCTTTTCACTTCGGCTTGGGAAGGTCTTTTACACTCAAGTCACAGCCTGACTCATTTTAAACCCAGCACAGCTCGTATTATGCCTTCTTTTTTCTAAAGAATACCAGCCTTACATCTCACTGTATTATTGTTGTCTTCCAGATGTAAGTGTTTTGTTTACCAAATGCTGTTCTCCAGATCTCAGCATTTCCTCAATCTAAGGAAGAAAATGAAAGTGAGTGTGTGGAAGGATTATTTTACATTATGCCGAGGGAGGAGGACGGCAAATGTAGCACGCTCTTTGTAAACAGAGTGATTTACTGTGGGGTGTCAGATTTATATGAGCAGAGAAGATGCTGGGGGGGTGTAGTGAGTAGAAAAGAGAAAAAGATCGTGAGCGGGAAGAGAAACAGTGTGAAGGAAAGAGAAAAGTGTGTAAATATTCACTGTGAAGGGTTGTGGCACTGCAGCCCCTGCAAACAGGAATGAGATTATTGCAGCTGAGAGAGCAAGAGATGTTCTCCATTTGTTTTGGCAAACGTGTTGGAAGTATAGCGATTCCTCGCTCTCCCCTTCTCCATAAAAACACAAAGTGACCCCTGTTGCACTGTAGGTTTTGCTTGAATCCCATTTCGGCATTGCCGGCTTTCTTTCGCATGCATTTTGATCTCATTTTACATCACAGTGGCGAGCTGTCTGTTTGTTTTGATGCGGTTGCTAAGGAACTGTCCCCAAGGACACGGTGCTGCAGTTGGTCTTTAGAAAGGTGGGGTGACTTCATAACGGAGGAGATACAAATAAGCATATGGAGGAAGAGAGAGAGAGGGGTAAACTCGGGTCCCCTCCGCCCCATATGCCTGCCACTGTTTAACTTGCATGGCTCCTCATTAAGATCAACATCTGGTGTTCTATCCACAGCGACACCCATTTATCATTCCAGTGCTTCTTCGGGACAAAAGCACCTCACACATACAAACGCACACATTGAAGTATGTGCATTGCCATTCGGTTTCTTTCTCCAGCTCCCTCTGTATTCCATGGCAAACAGTCTCAGGGCTGTGAATGTGTGGATTGTCTGTAGTCATACACTTTTCTTTTTTTTCCCCAGTACAATATCCAAACATCTTTAAAACAAGATACATTTACTCAATTTAATATTATGACTTATTTTCAGAGATGAGCCTATACTTTACTATTAAGTCATTTTTTTCTTAACTGAAAGCATATTTTACATCTTAAGTAAAACAGCTAAAATTTGAATTAAATTTTTTTCTTAATAAATGTCCAAATTGTATAATTAATCTCCAATCGGGTAAGAATAAATAATGATTCAATATATTCTCTGAAAAGAAGTAATAAAATCATACAAAATTGATTTTCAAATAAATGAATCATGTTTCAAGTATATTTAGATATTTTTAATAGAAAGCAAGACAAAATGCTGATTAAGAAAATGACTTTTAAGCCTGTAGAAAGGGAGATGATTTATTAAACATTTTTGCAAAATATGATATATAGAGCTTCAACATGGTAGCAAATCATGTAGCATTATGTAATACATGGAAATTCTTCTATATGCATACCATTTGCAAAATATAATAATTCTCCATTCTGGTAGCCTATATGTACATCTACTATTCCTTAATATGACCTTTTTAACTCATAATTGCTCCCTACTTTTAGAAAATGAGATGTGCTGAATTTGTGAAATGTGTTAAATTACAGAAGGAAATGTTTTGTGGATTTGACAGCATTGCTAAGGGCTGCCTGAGCTATATTTAGCCATCTGCCTCATTAACAAATACACTCATTATTTTTGTTTGTATGTAGCAGACCTTTGTGTCACGACCCCAATACGTCTCTGGCTTTGCAGGCTTGTTTGAAATATTAAACTACACAGCCGGGCATTTACTGGTTTAACCTCTGAACCTGTGGCATCGCCATTACACACCATGACAAATGACCTGAATACAAATATTACATTTATATTACGTGTCCCTGCAATATGTGCATTGTGTTTTTTTATGTTTTGAATTTCATGTGCAATGCAGTTTTATTTTTAATTATTAACATCATAATTAATGTCTTAGTTTTTTTTTTTCGTGTTTTTAATCTGTACAAAATGTGAAAGGAAGGCGTTTTAAAAATGAACGAGTTACTGGCTGCTTTCTACTCATTGTGTACAAAGAAATAAATTTTTATTTGTTATACACCTGGTCTGGTTTGTATTTATTTATTTTTTTTCAGATGGCATTTAATCTGTTTCTTTTTCTGTTTGCATTTAATATTTGTGGTGAATTTCTCAGGTTTTGCAGGTGATGCTCCTGTTGGTTCCTCAACATTTGTCTTCTCCATCTTAAATTCAGTAGCTTTCCTCTGTTTCATCATCTCCAGTCGAGTCGGGCAGTCTTTCTTCCCTTGATGCTCCACTGCTTGCATCTTTATCTGGCTTTGCAGAAGATTCTTGTTTTTCATCTGTGATCTCATCCTGGCCATCATTTTTCTTTGTAATGTCATTGGTCATTAGAGTTTCAGTGGCCCAACTATCTGTCTGTGATCTCTGTGTACTATCTCCCAACACACTGCTTTGGACTGAATCCCTGTCTTTATCTAAAGCCACAGTTTTTTCTTTTGCTTCTTTCAGGGTCAGAGAGCTCTGGTCCTTTTTGTTCTCGCAGTTTTTCTTCTCATCCTGTCCTTCATCTTTATTACCTGCTTTGACACTGCAGCTCTCTTCTGATTTGTCACCGCAGCCAGATCTTGCCAGTTGTCCTTCATCATGCCTTCCCAACAGTTTACTCTCATCCGCCCATGTCACTCCTTTCTTCATCTTCTTTCCTCTCTTGGCCTGCGCCTTCTTTTCCCACTTCTCCTGAGTGCTTGTCCAGTAGTTTTTGTTTTCATTGACACACTTCACTCTCATGTTCTCACCCATCTTCTTAATCTCCTGTTTGATGGTAGGTTTGAATCTGGGATCCAGTTGCATGACCCTATTGTAATCCCTGTGGGCCTCGTCTTCGTTACATAATGCAGCGTGAGCTTGGGCCCGCTGGTACACAGCTTTCATATTGTCTGTGTTGGAGATGAAAGTGAGAGAGTGAAGACTAGGTCTTGCCACATTGCATTGGCTTCATGATAAATAATTCATTCAAAAGTAAACAGCAGTTTTCACTCTTTACATAGGGGGCTGGATGGAGATACCAGTGAATAACTCAATATATGGAGAATGATGCAATTGGTTCAACTTCCTGGATCCACTGACAAAGTGAAGCATTGAGATGTGGCCGCTAAAGAAAGACTGTAGGAAATGCTAACTGACATAACCCAAGGCTGTTTTTACTACAGGCAATAATGGAGCAATTGGCCGGCTCGCATTGGGTGGTGAAGAATCTATATCTGCCGCTGATGCTGCTGCTTAACCTAAACAACATTTGTATCTATATCATGGTCTATGGTGTCTAACCCTGCTCCTGGAAGCAGCAGAGCTTAGCCTAACCTTAATTAAACACACCTGAACCAGCTAATCAAGATCTTTAGGATCACTAGAAACGTCCAGGCAGGTATATTGGAGCAGGATAGGAAAGTAGACTTAAAGGAGTAGAACTGGATACTCCTGGTCAATGTCTGTTTCTGAGTGTATAAGCTCACCTTTATGTTTCTTCAGCAGTTTAGAATTGAGATCCACCACTTCTTGATATTCCCCAAGCTCCAGCTTACACTGACTGAGGTTTAGACAGAGTGGCAGACGGACTTTCTCTAGAGATTCCCAGTCTTCTCCTTTATGTTCCACCTCAAAAACACACAGAGGGATGGATATGGCTTAGTGAGCGCTTGGTTGCTGATTCCCCATGAGAATTTTTTAAGCTTCCCTGGCGTTCCTGCTAAGCAGTTTTTGGATCCCACTGTACATCTCCTCTGGGATATGAGAAGGTATACATTTACTATATTTTATATGTCTGAGGAAAATTTAAGTGGCTGTGTGGTTGATAAGGTGTTTTGAATATGGGTATTTTTGATACTGTAGTGTTTTGTGTGGGTGATTAGTCCATGTCTCTGGTATATTGTCTTTCATATGGTTAAATTCACTCCATCAAATTCGAATGGGGGAATACCATCAAAGTCTGATGGTAAAGTCATGGTTTTAAATTCAACTTAAAATGCAACTTTCTACAATTCCAAAACACATCACATCACTTAATAAAAAAAAAATAAAAAAAATAATTAGAAAAACTACACACGTCCTCATTTCTTTCTATAGCTATCAAGTATATAACAAACAAGGGATGCACTGATGATCTCTACAATCAATCCTTCACTGTATTTTGATTCAGTAAGCTCACCTTAGTTTGGAGATGGTCTACATACTCCAGAGCCTCCTTGAACTTAGCAGACGCCTCAGTGTATTTATGCTCTTTCACATTGAAATTGCCTTCGTCTTGGAGCAGCATAATTAGCCGTAGCATCTGCTGCCAGTCCTTGCCCTCGGTCAGAGCTGTTATCCTGTGATTGGCCTCCGCTGCCGACTCCTCACTTTTGGTGTCAAGCTTGTTTTCCTCTGCTACAGATGGATTCTTTCCCTCCTCAGCATCTTTGACCTCTTCAGGGGACTGAGAATGTTCCCCTCTGCTTTCCTCTTTTGCATCCATCTCAGAGATGTCCTCCTTCTCTGGTTCCTTTTCTCTGTCTTCCAGGATCTTCCAGTACCTTTCTTTATCCTCCCAGTATTTTTCCTTCATTCTCTCAGAGAGAAGACTGAGTTCTCTTTGCACCAATCGAGACAGTGTGATGTCTAGGTTGGCCACCATCTGGAAGTCTCTCTTGGCCTCCCTCTCGCTCCACACAGCCGCATAGGCCTTCGCTCGCTTGTAGTAGGCCTTGACACAGTCTGGAAAAGATCAATAATGAGACTGTAATTTAATTTTGCTTTCTGTTACTTACTTACTGAGGCTGCATTGTCTTTCTGAATGCTGTGTATGTGCATTCATATCCATTTATTATCTTATAAAGTGCTGTATTTTGCTTTCATATATTTTAAAAAAGGAACCTGGCTACACATACTGTTTATTTAGCCCAAGTCGGACACCAAGTACACACACCTAATCTTTGCTCTGAGTGCGCTCAAGAGCCTGGTTGAGATTCCCCATTGATGGTTCTCCCCCTCTTTCATTTGATCATGCTCTTTACTAAATCTTTCACTCCGCCAACATTTAAACAGACTTCCCCCAGCCAACGCCAGCCTCTGGCAAAAACTCAGCAGATTCACATTTCAAAAGGATGTGCTCCCCAGGTGACACGAGAGAAATGTTAAAGAGAGCAAAGATGGAAGATTTGAACCAAAACAGACAACAAGGTGTGGGCGACACATGGGGCATGGCAGAATGAAATGAATAGCTAGAATTAGAGGGGATGGGGAAATGGGAGAAAGTGTCCTCAAAAAGTGGAACTGCAGGAGGCCGAAGCCATTCTGCCGGCTGCATATGCATAAGGCTCATTAGGAGAGCTACCCACGCTGCCTCTGGAGCCACCGCGAGAGACGATACATCTGTCACTTCACATGCTTGGAGAGGGCTTACACAGACCAACTCCTGTCCCTACTTCTCATGCAGCCAGCCAAGCTTAAACAAACCCAAACCACCGAGGACGAAGATTACTATGCATGCTGCCAAGTGTAATTATGAATGTGAATGCAACTGGATTATTTATGATACTCAAAAAGCAAAGGGCTAATTCTCATGGTGGTCAGTAATGTTATAGGGAATAGGGTATACCTCAACTTAAATGCAATGTAACTCTCACTAATTTGCACGTTGTCTGTGGATCCAATGACTTTTTAGGGGAGTTTATGTTTGATTTCCTGTTAGTAATGTATTACAGAATTAAATGCATGGTTAAATTTAGTAAATTTTATTTAATTAAAAAGAGTGATGCAGGAAGGAGTCCTAAAAACCGGAAACAACTTAGTCAGCGGGTTATGCTTAAATGCCTGAAATAAGGTTTGTGGTTAACAAGATATTTTCAAATTTTGTTCTGACAATTTATTCTATGCTATGATTGTTAAGATTTTACATGTCTTTAAAAAAGCGGTTGCTAACAAATGGCTAAATGGGACATCATAGGTTGTCTGGGATATTAAATGTCATCTACTCACTCATCAGTTTTTACTGCCTTGTTGTGTATTTACTCATGGTCTTGCAAACAATTCTAGCTCAAACTTTCCAACATGTAGCTTGTAAATAAATGCTGAAAGAGTTTTCATAAGCTTATTGTTGGTGTAGTTCTTTTATGGACTAAGTTCAGATTTTTACTTATGGTAATTGCATTTACGCTTCCAAATTCATAAAAATTGTGTTCATTTGTGAAGATTATCTTGATGAACATAACATGTAAAGGCCCGTTCACACCAAGAATGACAAAGATAAAATGAACTATATTAGCAACCAACATCAGCAGATGATATCGTCTGTTTATTTTAAGTGCATGCTTGTTTGCCGCTTTAAAGGGATAGTTTACCCCAAAAAATAAAATTGTCATTAATTACTCACCCTCATGTCGTTCCAAACCCGTAAAACCTTCATTCATCTTCGAAACATGAATTAAGATATTTTTTATGAAATCCGAGAGCTTTCTGACCCTCCATAGACAGCAAGGGTCCTAACACGTTCAAGGCCCATAAAGGTACCAAGAACATCGACAAAATAGTCAATAAGGCATCAGTGGTTCAACCATAATTTTATAACGCTACGAGAATACTTTTTGTGTGCAAAAAAAAAAAAAAAAGGGACTTTATTCAGCTATTCCTCCAACTGGAGTTGTTTTCAGCCATTCCAAAGGTGTTACGGGCTTGGAACAACATGAGGGTGAGTAATTATTGGCAGAACTTAAATTTTTTGGTGAACTATCCTTTTAAATGGTCGAGCTTGTTACAGCAGGACTGATTCTGATTGGGTGTCAATGTTTTTTTTTTTTTTTCATTCATTAAGGCGTAAAAAATGTTCTGAAAGTGATTCCAACAATATCGTTTCTCTGTTCATTTATGGTAAAATCATGACATTTATTGGTCATAGAGCGAGCTTATTTATAGTTCTCGTCCTTAACATGAACAAACAAAAAAAAACAATACATTTATTGGTCATAGAGCGAGCTTATTTTCTGCAATAATCCAAAAGATGGATTACTGGCTTTTTGTCAAGGGTGATGCTAATTTACAGGTTGGCCTACAAAAATATGTCTTCCCTGCAGCGCACTCTATATAGGGCTACTTTTTAATCGCTGTCAATGGTAAAAGACAGTGTAGTTACAGCATCTACCAGCAGGGGCGAACTGGGTCATGTTAACAAGCAAAACCTCAACTAATTGGTTTATGATAATAAACTGGCCTACCTTTGTGTTTGTCCAGGAGTTCTGTTGTATGTTCTATGACTTCATAATATTCCTCCAGCTCTAACATGCACTGGCAGTAGTTCAGTACAAGAGGAATGATAAGCCTGTCCAGATTAATGTAGTCTTCATCTCCAGGCATCTCCTACAGAGAAAGGAAAACAAACTCAGGTGCACTCATCAATGTCTGAATGTTTTTTTATTGGTTTCTCCACTGCCCCCTAATACCCTCCATGCCATTTTTTTTTGTACTTTACCCTGGATTGAACTGTTCGCAGCAGAACCACAGCCTCCTGGTACTTTTCTGCAGCTTCACGGAACCGACCCTGCTTGACCAGAGCGTTGCCCAAAAGATGTAGCGAGGGCACGACCTTTAGCTTCTCATCCTTCTCCATCATCCAAGACTCCCGCTGGTAAGAGAGCGGGTCGCCCACCTGAGGTAGACAGAGAATTGGAGCGTGCTCGTCTCGCTTGGTTGAGGATTGAAAACATGGTCTGAGAATTGGGAACAGCATTTCTTTTCTGGCGTGTAGCACTTGATTGTGTAACATTGTTACGCTCTGTTTGGGTTGCAGTGAGAAATCTGTTGGAGGTGGAGGAGTGGAACTAGAATGAGTGTATGAGAGTGTTGTTGTGCAGTGGTGTGTGCATATATTTGCTTGTTTTCTTGCACTGTGTGAATACACCTGACCCACCGAGATTAGTTCCATGATGAAGATTAGAGGCTGAGGTGTCCTCATTAGCTCATCAAGCTCTGGAAAGCCTGTCGAATGGTAGTGAAACAAGTTTCCCATGCCACACGTGTGTGTTTGGCCCTCGAGAGGGTCCTTTCCTTGAGCTGCCAGTCGCATCCCTTTTGACACCATGGGATAGAGACCTGTGTGCTGCATGAAAAAGAAAAAAAAAAAACATCACATGCCGGTGTTTCCTACAGAATTACCTAAGATTTATTTGTTTGCTTTCGCTAGCAGACTCTAGGAGCACCCAAAATATATTTTCTTTTTGCCTTTATTTTGTGGTGCATAGTGTTTTAACTGCACCACATTCAATATAAATGGCAAACTCACAAATACTTGATTTCTTTTGCTGTGGTGCTTGATGCAGTAGCAGGTAGCATTGCAGGTAACATGACCTTTCTTTCAACTTATTTCTACATCAACCATCTAACCAGAATCTTTAGTCTCATTTGACTTGCAGAATGGATTATTCATTTCCTTGGAGTATTAAGAGAAAACAGCAAATGTGAATGTAGGAAGCAACCAAAGGTGCATAATACATCAGACACATTCTCCTCTATTCTTATGTGAAGATTAATTAAGATTCAATTGAAGCGGATGTGATTATACCTATAGAAAGGGAAAAACAGTGGGAGGCACAACAAGAGGTTTAGTTTGATTCCAAACACTTACTATAGCATCACACCAAAACTCCGCCACCTCTCCAATCCTCATGGAGGTTAAGAGCACCTCCCACACCTCCATTTTGAACATCTTCCCTACGAAAATCTCTGTGGGACGCTTATTTTTGCGACTGTCGTCAATCACTGTTCTTTCAAAGTTGTCCAACAGAGTCTGAAAGTGGAACACCAGCTTTGTGGGTAGGTAGGCAGAGGAAAAAAGAGAATAAGAACAGGATTTAGAAAGAGCGGAGATATTTTTCCTGCTTAGTACGCCATGCACATCTTATAACTTGCTACTCTGTGTGTGTTGGGGAGAGAAATGCAGGGTTTTTAAGCAGGCCAGAATGTATTTTTCCTCAAGCCATCCTAATAGCTTCATGGTCCAATTTAGCCTTCATTATAAGACATTTAAATGTATAGTGTTTTTTTTTTTTTTAAAGCATGTTGAAACAGACACCTGGATGGAATAGAACACAGAGTGAATACAGAGCACAGCTGGTAAATGGAGAGATTAATGTTGGCATTGTCGTGGAAAATGTTTGTCATCCTCTCCAGGCTGATGGCCATATGGCTGGAAAAGTAGGAGGAAAAAAAAAGTCACCTGGCACAGATATGCCACTGTCCAAAAAAATAGAATGCCAAACCTCTTTGCAATTATATGCACCAAATGTTTTGCCACATAATAAAACCTTTTTATCATCAGTAGAATCAAACTACAACCATTTCTAATCAAAGCAAATGGTTAGACAAGAACCCACCCAAACAAATATCCACTCAAAAGCGCTATCCAGGACCATATATACACCTTACCTTGGTTCCCTTCGGAAAATGTGGCAATGGTCCTTGACCTCCATGCAAAATCTTCTTTTTTACTCCAGGATGGTCAAGCAAATACGCCTCTTGCATTTTAAATTCTTTAGAAGAGTGTTTCTTTATTAAAACAGTCCTGATGTCCTGTAGCCTGTGAGAGCTGGTCCTTGCCAGTGTTAATTAGCAAGCTGAAGAAGGGAGACAAATCACACCCTGCAGCCCAATGCTGCCTGACTGCTTTCTGACAGATGGCTGGATTACCAGGTTGAGGATAGCCACTTTAATCTGCCTTGGCTAATCCTTCAACCCCCTGAATCTTCAGTATAATCCCCTGTAAGAAGTGAAGGAAGGGATGGGTGACCAGAGAGCGGAACTCAAGAGTATGGAGACAGTCGAGATCATTCTGGAAGGCAATAGAGTTCAGTAATCCCAGAAAGAGTTTGCTAGTATAATTCAGTGGGAACTACTGCAGACAGAATCATCTAGAAGTCTCTAGTATGATTTTCCAGTTTGTTGACCACCATAATGGGAGTAGCTTACAAATTTGCAGAGTTAATGAGAAGAAGAAATACACTAACAAAACCATTTCAAATATGATTTTATTTAAAAAAAAAAAAAAAAAAAAAAAAAAACCTGCTGTTAACTAAAGGTTTATAGCAGAAATAAAGTCACAAAAAAGTACAAATACACAATCTTGGATGAGATGAAACTTGTGTGATCTTGACACAAATGGGATGTTCAAATTTAGCTGATACGTGCAGTAAAGTCGGTGATGTGTTCAGCAGTCGCCTCTGGTCAGAGTCGTTGTATTGCAGTATCTTGGTAATCGTGAGCATCACTTCTCGATCAGCGAGTCCAGCTGCTCTTGAAGGGAGGCCAGCTGTTGGAACAGAATAGCAGTGATGGATGGCTAGCAGTAGGGGTATAATTGAAGGCTAAGTACAATATGTTCAACAACACCTCCAACGTTGTTACTTTTTTCCATCAAGCCATTTGTCAGTTTAGGCGTAAAACAAACGCTGACAGCAGAAACTGACATTGGCCAACGGTTATGGTGAATCAGTAAAGCGTGTATGTGTGTCTAGTTCTTTTACTCACCAATATTCTATACAGAAAACTACTCTCACCCAAAAGGAATGGGAATATGTGGAATTAAGCCACGGATTTGACATATTACATGCATTAGGGGAATTAATATAAATTAGATTCCAATTAAAAAGGTCTCAATTCTATTTGATTACAATTCATCTGGGCATATTTTGTTATAATATAGATTTTATCATACATATAAAATAGATCACTCTCGGATATTGCTGTAAACTGGGAATAGATGTGTATATATGATAATCATGTCTTTTTTTTTTTTTTTAAAGATTAATTAAAGGACAGCCTCAATTTTTTGTGAATTTGACTGCTAGTTGATTCACCAAAAAGAACCAGTTCATATGAATCATTTGTTCAGAAATCTGACTACACTGGTTGCACTGTATGTTTTTACTAAAAGGTCCAATTTATAAGCATTATAAGTTTGTGAATCAAAATATGTCGGTCTCAAAGGCATAGAGTAAAAAGTCTGGGGAATTTAAAGAATGTACATCTCTTGCTCTTCTTGATGAATCATACCATTCAAAAGACCCACCCAGTCCGAATGTATGCACGCAGACTTTTGGGTTTGTAGTATGCAGACTCACCTGTTCCATCTCTTGCTCTTCTTGATGAATCATACCATTCAAAAGACCCTGGAAACGATCCTGTAATAAGGAAAGGAGAGAGACAGAGAGAAAGAGACTTCATCTAGCTGACAGTAAGCTGTTTTGATGCTGGCCGTTTGTGAATGTCTTAACTGCTCGTACACACATGCATTTGATTTGTGACCCTGTGAATGGACCTCAGACATGTATGACCTTTCCTTGTCCCCTGTGACTGTAATAACCGTGGACAAATTTAGCCAGCATAGTGCACACAGGCCAACCGAAGTGACATTGTTAAACCACACATCCAACCCCATTCCACAGCGTCTAAATCCTCCCATTGGAGCAGCTGCCAGAGCAATGCATTTTATGCTTTTTGTGAGTTATGTAAAAGCAGCTAAAGGCAGAAATGTAATATTTATGCCTTAAAAAGACAGCAAAAACTTCCCTTCTTAGGTTTATTCAAGGCCATTTTAAAGGGCTGTACTGCATAAAAACAGTGTCACCAAGGCTGTGTGTTTACATGATGTACTGTGCCAGAAAAAGTGGCATGCTACATATTTAGTGCAGGTAAATGAAACTCACCCTCAGGGCTTGATTTTCCACCTCCATTATCAATTTCTCCTGTTCCTTCTTGCGGTTACGTGTGTCCTGAAGCTTGGCCTTCAAATTGTTGATCTGCACCTGATACTCCATTACTGCAGATCAAATAGAGATTGTGAGCCCTACACATGAGCCCTAGTTAACGCGTACAAGTTTAGTCATAGACCCTAGATGACAAATTGAGCTCTCTTTTACCTTCGAGAGCTAGTTAATCTGCAAATGCTCATGTAATCAAAGATCCCAATTATCTGTGAATCCTTCACACTCTAACTGTGCAACCCTTCAGGCTGCATAAATACCGAACACCACCTCTTATGTTCTGCACTCTCAGAGATAGAGAATTCAAAATACCTATTTCCATTGAGGGCATACACACCAAGATATCGAGAAAATTCCTTGTGAATTGTGGATAATATATGAAAAATGAATGACATGGAATTTGAACGTGCAGTACTTGACTATGATATAAGATACATACCAGTTATAATAGATGTGGTATTATTTGTCACGAGAATATAACTTTTTTTCAAATCCAATTAAGCGACCTACGTAGACAGCATTTTTAGGTATTGGCACATTTCAAATGTGTCTATAAAACAGTGTTAATATTTACACATAGTTTTTGTCTTTTAAGGACAATACCACTTTAAATTGGACTGAACTGACATCTTATTAGTCTACTGGAATATAATTTTAGTTGACTAGAAAGTGCAATATTAATCGCCCATACGAAACAACACTACTCTTGAAACGGTTTCTAACTTAAAGGGATAATTCACCCAAAAATTAAAATTCTGTCATTAATTGCTCAACCTCATGTTGTTCAACAAACAAAAATTAAGATATTTTTGTATAAAGACTGTATAAAAATATGGACGTAATGTCCATGACGTCACCCATAGATTCCTGACGAGCGTTTTTGAAGCTCAAAGTGGGGAGAGGCGGCTGTAGCCATCTAGGCAGCGCGTCACAACGTGTGACTCCTGGATAATCGGAAATGGGGAAAAAAGGCGGGAGCCTGTTGCTGAAGCCACGCCCACCTAGCTCAACAGCAGTGTCAGCAGCAGCAATCCACCTTTCACTCAAGTGGCCACGCCCTTAACAGGGGTTAAAATCCTGAGCCTGAACTTTTTTCCGGGGGCTGGGCAGCACATGCAAAGCATGCAATGACTGTGGCAACTTCAAAATTTGAAAGGATACTGTGGCAAAGTTATTGATTTCTTTATTCAAACTGTTTTTTTTTTTCATGAATATATGGTTGACCTAAAGAATGAAAGCTGAATCATACACTTGGAAAATTATAAGCTATAATCACCGCTTATCGACACTAGGGGTGTGTACCAGAGAACTTTAAGCCCTGCCTTAATTATGCAGAACTCTCTATTTTTAGGAAATTTTCAATGACAAAATATTTGTCTTTTAATTACAAAAAGTAAAAAACAGTGCAGTTGTATTTAGAAATATTTTAACTAATCTAGGGCTGTAACTAAAGATTATTTTGGTAATCAAGTAATCTACTGATTATTTTGAAATCTGAGTAATCTTATATTTTTTAGTAAGAAACAGACTTTAGTATGACTATTTATATATAAACTTATGATGAGGCAATAATAATTGGCTCAAATAAAATATCAAAACCAAGAAATTAAATGATTGTATTGAACAATACTGTTAAAATGCATAATGTAATATACCTAATACGAACATAACCAACATGTATTAAAACAAATACCTGCAGAGGGCCCCAACGGCCTGGTGATGTTTCACTTTACAGCATGATTAAACAATGTTTAAATCCATTAAATTTTAATATTTGGCCACATGCAGAAACTTTTTTTTTTTTTTTTTTTTTTTTTTAATCGCGATGTACAATACATGGCATATTTAAACATAAGTTGATGTATTCTCCTGTGTTGGCAAAGGTTTATAAATGATTTACGTCACACATCTATAGTGAGATAATGCACAATGTTTTCCCAGACGAACGTTAAGCAATTCAAATTCACCGCATATAAAGAGGAAGAGTTTAGCCCCTTTCAAACATACAGTCTTCACTGGTAAATTACCGGCAAGTTACCGTTAATAAATCATGTGGGACCTTTTTTAAATATCCTGGTAAATTTGTTTTGGCAATCATATCAATCTTATGGAGATGACATGATTTCTCTGAGCTGTTTACAAAGCTCTGTTGCTTTTTAATTAGCTTTTCTATGTTAATATGCGCTAAATGGACATCTTTGACCATTGCGCTTTTTGTCACGCTTCTCCATTCATCAGGGTTGCGACTCCGCAATTGGATACTATTATGCGCGTCTCGTGTTTTATAAGAGCAAAACATTCTGATTGGCTAGTAATGTTAGTTTGGTTGAGAGTGAAAGCTACTCCTTTCATACCATTGGTAGGCGAACTCATGGACTCGAATTATTTCTTATGTAGAATTATTTTTTTAATGTAGGACTTTTTTTTCCCGCAGCCAAACGCTGCATGCTGGAGATCTGGCATGGTACCGGAGAACTTTAAGCCCTGACTTAATTATGCAGAACTTTAAGGTTTAATATAATTTAAACGGATGAGTTATAAAAAAAATGTACCCACCTCACAGTTGTCATGAAGGCCAAAATTAGCTATATAGACCAAAATCATTGTTTGAACCAGACTGTAAACATTTTTTTTCTGCTGTAAAGTTGGGCATTTTAACATGTGGGGTCTATGGAATTGACTCCCTTTTGCAGCCAGCCTCTAGCGGCCAGTTGTCGATTTACAGTTTAAGTCACTTCCTTGTTGGCTTCACGAGAGAGAGCGGGAGGTTGCCGCTTGGTAATTAATGACAGAATTTTCATTTTTGGGTGAACTATCCCTTTAAGAAGGTAACCCTATAGCTAAACCTTTTGCTTTGAAGAATAGGCTATGTGAACGAAACACATGGTGGCACAGCTCTAACCAGCATGGCTTGTTTATTCCCAGTTAAATGCCAATGTGAATTGCGGGATGATGCCAAGGTCAGGCATGTCTGTATGGGTAAAGACTCCACCAGACAACGGTACACCCATCTGACCTAAATACCGCAGCAAGCTCATCATTCAAATGCTAATCTAGGTCGGCTGTTGTTTGTCTGCCGGTCTGCCTGCCTGCGATACGGAATTGCGGTTTTAAATTGGGCTTGAGCTGCTGTCCTGATGATGCACTGTAATTGATCAGACAACCCATGCATCCCCCACCACCCTACCGATCTGACTGTTGCGGTCATTCTCGTCTCTGCTTCCATCCGTCTCGTTCAGTTTCTCGTGGAGCTGCCTGACCATGTCGTCTTCAGTGTCCATGATGTTAAGGTCGTCGTCCTCATGTCGGTCACCCTCCTCGTCCTCATCCTCGCTGCTGCTGCTGATGTCATTGAAGATCTCGCGTAGCTCGTCATGTTGGACTAAATTAGAAGAGAACTTTACACAGGGAAAGATATCGCTATAAAAGGCAGTCAGACTTGTGAGATCATTCACCTGAAGAGCCGTGACCCTTGTGTCCCGAGGTTCCAGGTGAAGACTCCAAGTTGGACAGAGATAAGCTGTTGTCAGGTTCTTTGGTCTCATCCTCAGCAATCACCTCCCATCCTACCACAGGGTCAAGGTTCATATATCAATAATCCCTTTTCATCCTCTGAGTTTTGGCACTAGGCCATTTTGCTGTTTGTTATATCACTGTGCTGCTGAGCTCTACAAATTTATGTGACTCATGCCACTTTTTCCTGTAATGCTGAGCTTAACAGACTATTTCTTGCAAATTTGCTCCATTTAATTTGTGAGCAAGTCTGCCACCTGGTGGCAAGGCTGAGTATGACAGAAATGCTAAATTCTACATTAGTAATGACATTTGCATCTAGATTTCTTGTGGCACTTGGATTGCGGCAACATGACGGGAAAACAAAAGCAAGAAATAAAGGATACGAACACTGACGGCTTCAGCGTCTGTGCTCAAGAGCCTCTTCACCTCCTTTTCCACATCAGGAGACTCGATGTACTGCAGGATAAATCAGGTTAGAATCCAGCCCCAAGGAACACGTTCTCAAAAACTGCATGCACGCATTCAGACGCACACATAGTACTAACAGTAGAGGCTGGCTGCACGCCAGAGAACACATTAGCGATTAAAAAGGAAGCCGAGTCAATAGCTAGCTGCAACGTTGCTGAGATTTATTCAAGAGTCAGAGAGAAAAACCTGCCACTAACTCGGCTGCCATCACTTCAATCAAAGGAAGAGCCAGATTACTTTCCTGCATACCTTGGTGGTAAATGAAGATGGAATGCGTTATTTATATGTAAATCGTAGCTTTTAGCATTAACTCATTTCTCTTTTCCTGCAAGAGTAAACATTTTTTTCCCCAACTAGGGATGAAAAAGGATTGTAGAATCATCAGAAAAATCCAAGAAAAAAAAAACAGAATGCTTGAGGAAAACCAAATGAGGTTACCTTCTTCTTCGCTGTCTTCCTGAACCGCCTCTTCCTTGTGTTCTTCAGAGGAAGCGTAACTGGAAGGAGACAGATGTAATTGGATATAAAATGGGTTTAATCATTCTAGCACTGATAGGCTGTCTCTCCAAACATTCACTCCAAACCAATTACGGGGAAATTCCAGTACAGGAGTGGGAGGGACTTACTGCCATGGTTCCAAACAAATTTCTTGTCTTTTTCCTTGTCTTTCTTTTTGCTTTTGGAGTCTGTAGTGCCTGTGGGCTCCTCTAGAGGGGGGTACAGGTCTCCATCCAGTGTGCATACCAGCATTTAAACAGAAAGGCAGAGGAATTAATAGTGTTATGTCCTTGTAGATGACGTGCTGAAGCTCATTAAATGACTTGTCTCTCTTACCCAAGACTGCAAAGGGGAATTTTAATTTAAGACTCTCTACGAAACGTCTATCAACAGCTTCTATTAAAGTCTTACCTGACAGATGTCAGCAGTCTTATAGAAGGTCTTTTTGTCAACTGTTTTTAATGACTCCAGGATGCAAGGTAAATCCACTAATTTACACGCTAAAGGGACACGATCCACACGTACAATCCCATGGCGACCATCGGCTAGGAATATGGTAACAAATTCCATGAGCAAAATTTTTGCACAAGAAATTGACAACGTTTATAGGCTTTTTAAATTGTAATGTGCTGAAGTAAATGGCAAGTACTACTTTGTTCAATGTAGTTCATCTGAATTTCTCACTTGCACAGTGCTTACCATGTAACTCTATAGTAAGTCTGTCCTTCATGTTCATGCTGCTAGACTGGGCGATCCGTCTGACTGTGGAGGCATACTCCTAGAAAACAATCCAGAAATAATTTTAATATGTTGATTTGTTGCTCAAGAAACATTTCTTATTATAAATATTGAAAACAGTTGAGCTGCTTAATATTTTTTATGGAAACTAATACTTTTTTTTTTCCAGAATTCTTTGAACAGAAAGTTTGAAAGCACAGCATTTCTTTGAAATGGAAAATATTTCACTGTAACTTTAAATCAATGTATTGTACCCATGCAGAATAAAGGTTTCAATTTCTTAAAAAATCTTACTGACCCCAAACATTTAAAGAGTAGTGTATTTACCCTGACATCTTATTCCAAATGTAACATTTTGTCTGGGTCTGTTTTCTGACGTGATGAACTGACAAACATGACATACAGTATGATGTATATTTACATCTGAATGTATTGTTCATACTGTCCTGTGTTCCAATGTATCCCACACTTGTCTTATTTAATTATAACTGAGCCTTGCAGAATTTTGCTCCATGTATGGATTAACAACATTTATCTCGACTGGAACAATGAACAATCTATATCGATGACAATGTATCTGTATGCATATTTTAGGGCTGCAAAACGACTAATCGCATTCAAAATAAAAGCTTGTTTATATACTATGTGTGTGTACTGTGTATATTTATTATGTATACATAAATGCAAACACATTTTTATATATTAAGGAAAATGTTAAATTTATATAAAATATTTATATATAATAAATTATATTGCAAGTATAATTATATACACATACTAATATAAAAAAAAAGATATATACATGTGTGTATTTATATATATATATAAAATATACCCTGTAAACAGATATTCATATAGTGTGTAAACAAACTTTTATTTTGAATGTGATTAATCGTTTCGCAGGTCTAATGTAATTAATAACAATTTGTGTAATAACATTGTTACTTGTCTTTTTACTCTTATATGAATAATTGGTAACACTTCATTTTAAAGGGTTAGTTCACCCCAAAATGAAAATTCTGTCATTAATTACTCACCCTAATTTAACTAACACTTTAATACTTACAGCAATGATAAGCAATCACAAATAAAAACATAATTCATGAAATCAGAGCGCTATTTGAACCTCAAAAGACAGCAAGGCAACTGAAATGTTCCCAGGTCCAGAAAATAGTAAATACATCGGTAAAACAGTCCATGTGACATCAGTGGCTCAACTTCAGTTTTGTGATGCTACGAGAATAATAAAAAAATTTTTGCGCAAAGAAAACAAAAATAAAATGATTTACTCAACCATTCTTCTCACCCCAATTACGTCTTCCGCCATTTATTACAGTGCATATGCACGCTTTTCCCTAAGATTAAAACAACGCTTATTACGCAGATTACGTTCAATACATTCTTAGGTACTTTCCAAAATGGCCGAAGACATAACTCGGGTGAGAAGTATGGTTGAGTAAATCATCTTATTTCTGTTTTCTTTGCATTTAAAAAAAAAAAAAAAAAGTATTCTCATAGCATCGCAAAGATGAAGTTGAGCCACTGATGTCACATGGACTGTTTTACCGATGTATTTACTATTTCCTGGACCTGGGAACATTTCAGTTGCCTTGCTGTCTATGGAGGGTCAGATAGCTCTCCGATTATAGTAAGTACATGTAGTTACTTAATATCATGTAATTATACTTAAATGTATAATTAAACTGTAACAAGGACACCTTAAAATAAAGTGTAACCGAATAATTATGAGTCAAACAACAATGATCTAAAGATATCAGATATTTAAATGCACTTGATGGAATTGTTTTGGGTGTGTGTACCTTACTTAAATACTGTTTGCAGAGTTTGCACTAATAAAGGTCAGTAAAATGACTAAAAAAAAAAAAAAAAAAACCCTGACCTGAGGGAGCCGCAGAACAAACTGACTCTCCAGCTCATGAGGAGCATCTTCTTTGCTTTCTATATATTTATTCACATTTATTATACATTTACACACATATTATATATTTATTCACATTTATTATACATTTACACACACACAACTATATATTTATTCACATTTATTACACATTTACACACACACACACACACACACACACACACACACACACACACACACACAAAAACAATTAAACATTCAGCCTACGCCCCTTACCTAATACCAAGGTAAGCACTAAATGATTACCACGATCTTTAAACTTAGAATGCCATGTGAATAACATGGTATGTCATGAGTGACACATCGCAACCCTTGTTTAAAACACATTTAGCCTACGCCCCTTTTTAGTTACTAGAAGAGAAACGAAGCGAATTCACTAATGTATGCATGCTAGTACCTTTCGTTTTTGAGGTCATCTTTGGTTCCTAAATCTGCACAAAAATAGACAAAGAGACGCTGTTAAAACGCATATAAAAGCAAAATGTGTGCAAACTATGAGATGGCTGTTTTAAGAAAACGGTTAACACGTTTTAGGAATAACACTTCTTTTAGAGTGATACATACTAAAAAGTACATTAAGATAAAAGCTTGTTAATAAGAATACTCACCGAGGTCCGAGAAGCTAACAGGCTAACGTTACACGGATATACAACAGCGTCAGATAGGATAATTGTTAAATATTAGTTTCTTTAAAATACACAGGGAATAAAATGGTTGCAATAGAAAAGTTATCATTAAAAAAACAATCATTAAATACACACATCTTAAAGAGTACAGAGAAACTAAAAAATAGACAAACTAATAATATTTCAGTGGATTTATTGGCGGGTCACAAATAAATATTGTTGCGCCTCGGTGAACTGTCTTCTTCATAGACAGTCTTCTTCGACTTCAGTGGATTTATTGGCGGGTCGCATACCAGCTTTTAGGTGCATACCGCCACCTCCTGTGCTGGAGTGTGAAGTGATATCAGTCTAGGTATTATGATACCTATATTCCATTCTTAAGTCCACTATTCTTAACGAATTTTAAAATTATCTTTAGATCCTTGTTTTGTGTTTAATATGTTGCAGACTGAAAATTCATTGCATCCTCAGTTCTATTCGGCGAACTGTCTCGTGTGGAAGCTCAGCGTATGTTAGCGCTTCACTACCCCCTGCTGTCCGTTGTGTGAAAAGAATCTGTATATAGAAACCCGCTAATACTAGAACATGAAAGCTTAAGTTTATTAACACAATTTCAGAGAATGTAGCGATTGTTTCAGTGAACACTTATGTGACCATAAGAAGAACAATATGATGGCAAATAATATATATATATATATTAAAAATAATCGATATAGCGTATTCGTCAAGAATGAATGAATGAATAAAAACCAAAACCACCCACATCGTCCCATATGGTCTAGCGGTTAGGATTCCTGGTTTTCACCCAGTCCTCCCTTTCTTTTCTCCAAATATATCAACAACTATTTTTAGCTTATTATGTGTGGATTGCAATACATTTCTGTTAGACAATTAGAAGAAAAAAAAAAACAACAACAAAAATAAAAGCAATGAGTTCAAGTAAAAAACGGTTTAATGCAGCAGAAACCCAGTTTAAATATTGCATTTAAATAATTTTTAAAAACAAAACCAAGCTTTTATGACGTGCCACTCACTGGTGTATGACGTATGTAACCTCACAATAGTGGGTCAAGATCACAGCGGAAAGCAAATGTTCAGATTTTGATTAAATTTTTTTTTTTTTTTATTTATTTATTTTTTCAGCGGATTAACTTGCACGGATTAATTGTTCACATCAAGACTAGCGATGTGCGTTAATAAAGTAAATAAACTCAATTTTGATTTAATACGGACTGTAAATGTATATTGTGTTAATGTAACACTATTTATCTACAAAACATTATGAGCACGTGGTGCATAGTTACAAATAAGGTCTGCAAAATACAATAATGAATTATAGAAAGTTAACAGATAAATAAATTTAGTCTTTTTACTGACATTCATGGGAAATTCGTTAAATATTACTCCCTTCTAGATGTGTGACTCATTGTGTAAGAAACCCAAAGATATTCAAGCAACATAATGGTTAAAAGGAGAGACGATGTGATTACTATGTGCTTTTTAGAAAGAAAGAAAGAAAGAAAGAAAGAAAGAAAGAAAGAAAGAAAGAAAGAAAGAAAGAAAGTTATTCATAAGTAAGTTAGTTGTTCTGTGTTTTTATTTCCACATGTCTCTACATTAGGTTTTAGGTCCTAAAATATGTAGTGTTCAGTTAGTTTAAGGGAAAAAATGTACTTATTAATATAATAAAATGTTGAAATGTTGAAATACATTTTGTATAAATAAGTAAATGACCACAAATAACACTACTACCCTTGAATTCCCCAAACAGGCTATTCCGATAATGGGAGGGGCAGACAGTGTGATTAAGGGGTCATCTGAATTTTTTTAAATCACAAACTAACGGTCAGTATAATTAAGGGGCTGTCTGAATTTATTTGAGTTAACAAATTAACGTTTACTCACCTGCAGTACAAGGACACTACTATGCAGGCGACAAAGTACGATCGCCTTATAACAAAAGCGATGTTTTTACTGCCATTATTATGTTAACCAAAATGATTTGTATATCCGAGAATGTATGTGCAGTAGGCTAAGGATTAAATGAATAATGAATAAGCAACGTGCTGTTATGGAATAACTGGAGATGTCTCTCAAAGCTAGTGCTATATTCACATGGAAATGAGCCAGAACTAAACGCTGCTCGCATAAACAAAGTCTTATGATTCGTCGAGAAGGTGCAGACGTCACCCATCCCATCTACAACCCAGAAAGACGCGTCACTTCACTGACTGCACGGGAGCGTTTTAGTCTGACGCTTCTTTCGCTTTGCATTATAGACGCTGAATCCTGGACCAATCGCTTTCGAGGGAAAATGTGAGCGCAAGGAATTCCCCACGCAGTGAAGACAGTATAACCCTATGTTAGACAAGAGACAGCGTCGAAGCTCGATTAGAGCTTAAAAACAACCAGCCTTTAGAAGATTTTGTCTTTGCAAAAGAGGGTAAAGTTACTTCGGTTTAACAGGACTGAATCAGGAAGGAGGATTCAGATGATGACAGATTGCTCAGGAATTGTTTCATTGAAATGATCGGAGCGTGTCCATCACTTTCCCCACGCTAACATTTAAACCTGTAAAATTATGGCACGTTAAGATGAAGGTACGTGTTTGTAAGTTTGCACTGTCTTTTTACATTTGTCTTGCTATTCTAAATGCTATTACTTAAGATATTATAGTTTAAAAAAATAGTTTTTGGTGAATTTGAGATTGTAGGATGGCTTTTAGAAGTTTCCCTTTGTCCATCAGTGACTGCATGTGCAATGCATTGAATGTACAAGCACTGTTTATTTTATATTTAGGTATACATGGAGCCTCTTGGATTTGCTGACATTACATAAACCAACATATGTTTGTCATCACTCTGATCTGACTGTTCTGATCTGAATAGCCCAAAGGATAGCTTGACCCACTGCTTTTTTGTGTGTGTTCCTCTGCCATAACTGTGCACTGAGTTGTTCCAGCATGATTGCGGGCATGTGACTATAATGACTGGTTCAGTGTGAGAATCTCTTGTTTCAGGATGACATTGCTGGTCAAGACACAGTAGGAGCTTCACATGAGTGTGAACAATCAGTTATCCAGTCCTCAGTAATGCTGGGGCTTGTGGTGCATCAGTGATTTCATCCAGACCAGGACTTATTTGTGGATGTTTATCTTTAAAACTGGTTTGTCTTTGTGTCATTTTCACTACTTGTAACCAAGTTCAGATATTAACCAAGGATTGGAGTAAAAATGCCACAAGAGAGAATAAAATGCCATTGATGTGTGGGCAAAAGTGCTTTTTTATCCGTTATCTGATATAACAGTAACCAGGCAGTTATGTAAAACATGCTAGCAGATCATTTATTGTGTTGTCATATCTAGTGAATTATTTACAGATTTTGGTGTAACAGACATAATTTACATTTATTTATTTGTAGCAAAACTAAAGAATAAGCTTAAAGTGACTTGAACATCCAAGACAAATCACCTATTTCAGACTTTGCTTCTTATGATATGGAGCAATTAATGTGTAATTTCATATTGTAACAGAGTATCAAATCCATCTGCTGGTGCATGCAAACTCATTTGGCGTGATGTTTTCTTAATTTGTTTTCTTTATTTGTGGCTTGAAGTCTCACCCATTGTCTAACTGTCTAAATGTTTGCCAGATGTTTACATGTTTTGGGATACAAAGCTCCCCTGTGAGACATGTATATTGAAGTATCTGCAGTGTTCTCAGCATTCTGGCCGTTGGGAGGTGCTGGGGTCAGGGAGTATACTTGTGTTCTCCTGCTTTGGAAGTTTGTGATATTAGTCAGCGCATTTCATCCCAAAATGTTATCAGCTGGTTCTGATACCCCCTCCCAGTCCTCGCACACCCCAGAGGGCTTTAGATAGCTGGAAATTCCAGTCTTGTGAAACTAATTATCCTCAATGAGAGGCTTTTAAATATACCTCTTAGTTGGTGCTGTCTTGAGTCTTTTCTTTCAGAAATAGATTCCTTGGTTCTTCCTCTATTTCTTGTTATGACTTTATGTCTCAGAACTCATGCCCAATGACCCTATTGTGCCTTTGAACTGGATTGCCAGAAGGCACAAAGGGGCTCTCAGATGCTCTTTCTGCCTCTTTTGGCAGATGAGGCACATGGCTTGAGATATCGTAGAATGACAATGAGAGGTATGTGGGAAGCCTCTGTCTAGGGAACATCCCCTGTGTTTGCTGTAGAATATATGGCCATGATGGTGACTCCCATGTGAATATGAAGCCAAGTCAAGGAGAGTTATCCTAGGGCAGACTGACCCAGCTTATTCCACTCTGCTCTTGGCCCGATGGTGTACAGAAAATCACATGAGATATGACTTAATGGGCTGGCTATTGATTTTTCTCCACATTTGAAGACATCAGACTTTATAAACTCAGTATCCAGGAACTGCATCACCAGGGCATCATCAGCTGAGAGCTTGTTGCAACATGAGCCGACTCCTTGCAGACAGACTACAAGCATCAGCAAAGATATCTGGAGTGTGCTAGGACAGTGTGCATAATATGACGCCTTATTTTTCTTTGTGTAAGTCTTCACCATTCATTGTCATACGACTCACAGCATGTGCAGATAATGGATTTGGTAATGTTGGGTAATTCCTGAAAATATATCCTCATAAATCTCTTAAATATGGCTTTCAGTTTTAGAATGCTGACAAGAACATACCAAATGATATGTTTTTGTCATATAATGGGTGGGCAAAACGTTAAGTCAATAGGCTTCCACAAGGTGGTGGTGTTCATATATTAAGCTTAACAATAAGGATGGATGGAACCATATTAACCAATTTATAGAACTGTCATTTGGCCTTTTGGGAAAGTGCGGTCATGCCACTGTAATTGATACATTGATGCTGGACATTCTTTTTTTTTTATTCCATCCTTTTAAACGTTTTGGTTTTCTGGGATGTGTTCTTTATTGTTGTTGCATATTCTACTGGTTTGTCACCAAGATAATGTTAACAAGCTTGCTAATAGTGCTGTCAAACAATTAATCGTGATTAATCGCATCCAAAAAAAAAAGAAGTTTTTTTTTGCATAATATATGTGTTAGAAAAAAATAGTGAACCCTTATAAACCTCATTTATTGAAAGATATAAATATTTCTAGCAAGTATAAAAATACATTAAGATAATAAGAATAAATCATGCAGAAAAAAATCATGATGCATTATATAATGTTCTATAGACACAAAACAGGATTTTCATATTAGTCATTAGTTTAACTGTTTGTAATATTACAAACTAAGGCAGTGCTCTGTACTCTGTTGCAAATTTTAAGTTATGTCTTCCAATTGCATTTTATTTTTAAAATAAAAAGAAGGAAATGCTACTACTGTACAGGATATGGGAAGGTGCACCATATTAGTTTAATGCAATATAACTGATGTTATGAAATTCTAGAAGTTATGGGCCTTTTGTACTGTTCCTCATATAAATTACTGTTGAGAAAAAGTTCTTGGTGAAGTAAGAGGGGGAGACGGGTGATTCTCACACGTTATTTTGTTTCCATAATCATAAGTCATTTTGATTTGAAGCCTGTTCCTGACGCATTTCCTTACTGTTACAGCACAAGCGTGTAATTCAGAAAGATATCTTGTCCTCCGTTTGCTTTCACTGTAGATTAATATTTAGGTTAGTGTAATGTTTTGCTGCTGTAACCTTGCTGTTCAGATGGCAGCCAAATATGTGGGAGTCTTATTAAGCAAGGCATTATAGACATACGAGGCCAACTGCCTTTGTTTTGACTGAAGAAAGACAAATACGGAAAGCTTGGGTATTTTTTAGCTTCTTGCTGATGGCTGATGTTGGTAAGAGGTAGAAAGTTTGCTCCAGTTTATTACATTTACTGAACTTTCAATATAATTAGAGAGAGTTTTATACAGTGGCTTTAAATTAGATTTTAGAATTCATGTTTTCAGGTCCCTTACTGTTTGAACAGACCTCAAATGACATGCTAACATTTGTTTTTATTAAAAGTCAGTGTGTGGAAGAAAAGGACGTGGGATGTTGAGTAAATGTTCTTAAGTGTGTTTGAGATGGTCCATTAAAGGGGCAGATGTGACTAATTCATCCAGCTGATTTACACTTGAGAGTAAAAACTGTCTAATGTGTGAAGTATCACGGCACATTAAATGAGAGTTTGTTAGTACTGTACATCATTGCCAGTGCGCCTCAGTCCAGTGAAACGTTCATTCAGCAAATGTCTTGCTAGACAGGGATAAAATAAAGCAATCAAAGTAAAAACATTTAAAAAAACACTGTACCTGTTTACTTATTTATTTTGCTTATATTTTTAATGGCAATTTCAGAACAATTGGTCGTTCCTCCCTCAGGCTTGGATTTAAATTATTTAAGTAAACTGAGACATTAGGTATTCATCTAGTAGTATAATGCTTTCCAGTGTCTGGTCCTCAGGGAGAAAACATACCATTCGATCATTTAGGCTCTAAAACAGAGCCCACAACCATCATTAGCAGCTCAGCTTATGTTGTATTTTACTATAATGTGAGTGAAAGGCAGTGGCAATTTCAAGGTCTGAGATAAATGACAAGTTAGACTGATAAAGAATTAGGTTTTCCTTTAAATAGTGTCAAGTGTCTCAGTGCTTTTATATTGTGTTTTTCTCTACGGTCCTGGTCAATACTCTCCATCCACAGATGTGTGATTTGAACTGTCTGGAATGTTGGCCTTGCTCTTTGTCTAATGTTTAATTGGTTGAGGTTTAGTGAGGACTGTATACTGTCCGGTAAGGGATGGTTACGTTCTGCAGACCAAATAATATTCCCCTCATATCATAAAGAGATCGTAAATTGATGTCTTGACTGCATGGTTATATTTGTGGTGCATACCTAATTGCAGTCATTTTGTTTACATAATCCAGTACACACAATCTACTAAGGTTTCACATTTTTTAAATTTTAAAGGGACGGTTCACCCAAAAATGAAACCTGTATAGCTTTTTGTTGTTGAACACAAAAATGCATATTTTGGTTAATCTTGCCCTCTGCGCACTTACGACATTCTTCCAAATTTCTTCTGATCCACAGATGAAAGAAAGTTAGTCGTGGCCAGAATTATTGACACCCTTGGTAAAAATAAACAAAGAACCTTTGAAAATAAATCTGCATTGTTAATCCTTTTGATCTATTATTTAAAATATTCACAAAAATACACATACAAATAGACATTGGTCACAATTATTGACACCCCTAGAAATTATTCAAATAGTAGTCAAATATCTCTCATAAATATATTCCCTTTCATATTTACTCTGCATTTGTAGCACACCGGGGTGACTACAAAGATACAGTTGTCCAGCCATGGCTTCCTGTTTCAAAGGAATATAAATATGAGGGAATACAAAGGCCAAATTCCCTTAATCATTCATCACAAGGAGAAAAAACATATAGTTATATAGTTCTGACGTGCAAGAAAAGATTGTTGACTTTTACAAAATAGAAAGTAACTGCAAGAAAAGAGTTTAAGCTTTGAAAAATCCCATTTCCACCATCAGGACAATAATTAAGAATTTCCAATGAACAGAAAATGTTACAAACCTGCCTGGAAGAGGACGTGTCTAAACTGTCTTATTGCAAGGCGAGGAGGATAGCTTGAGTGGGCAAACACTCTTCCAGGATCAGCTGGAGAATTGCAGAAAATAGTTGAGTTTTGGAGTCATAAAGCCTCAAAAACTGATCAAACATCACCTACATCGTCATCATCACATGTTGTTTGGGAGGGTTTTGAGAAGAAAAGAAAGTGCTTTCATCCAAAAAAACTGCTTTTTGTCAGAAAACACACAAGATGGGTTTGGTGCACACGGGTAAAAAAGTACTTAATAAAATTTATTTCAGCAGATTATATTATTGTTGTCGGTCTATATTTCTGCCAGAGGTCCTTGATATCTTGTTCAGATGGAATGATGGATTCTATCAAATACCTACAGATTAAAAATCAAAACCTGTTTAAAAAAAAGTTTTATAATGGGCCATGGTATCTTCCATCAAGACAATGATAAAAAAAAACAAAAATCAAGAATGGGTCACTGAGCATAAAACAAAGCTTATGCCTTGGCCAGTCCTCAGAACTAAACTCTGCAGAAAATAAATGAGTGGGGTGAACTGAAGAGAAGCACCAGCATGGAGCTGGAAATCAGAAAGGTCTGGAGTGATTCTGGGTGAAGGAATTGTCTCTGATCTCTTGTCTGGTGTTCTTCAACCTAATCAGGCATTATAGGTGAAGAATCTGACTAAGCTACTTAGACCGACCTGTTATCTTTGCAAATGAAAGTTTAGAAAAGTGTTAATAATTGTCACCAACGTGTATTTGAGAGAAACACTTATTTCATACATTTTAAATGTATTTACTTCAGTGAAAGGATAGTTTTTTTTTTTTTTAATTCTCTTTTTAAATAAAAGATCAAAAGGATTAACAATGCAGATTTATTTTCAGAGGCTTCTTTGTTTGTATTTACCAAAGGTGTCACTAACTCTGGCCATGACTGTAGGTTTCTAAACAACTTGAATGAATGTGAGTCAATGATGACAGAATTTTCATTTTGAATTTGAATCAAACTGTTATAACTTCTGAGAATTATGAGCTGTTCTAAGACTAAACATTCTTTTTATTACAGTCAATATGGTCTTGTTTAATTCCACCTTTAATGTTTTCCATATTACCTAACCAGTAGTTAGAAATGTAAATTACAGTGATAACAAATCTTGACTCTGTGGAGGTGATATTAAACTTGTAATGGCAGTCTAAATTGCTGGAGGCGTTTTTTTTTTCTTTTTCTTCTTCTTCAGTAGGAGTGTCTTTATTTACCTGTTAGAGACGTGGACACTTTATCGCATATTGTGGTGGGTCATGGAAGGAATGACTCAGCACCTTAGTGCAGTAACAGAATTTCCTTTGAAACTCCCCCTATCCCACTTCACATCCACTAGTTTCTTACTGAGGTCAGGAATGTTGTATCTGTTCATAATCCCACATCCCTCGTTATTCTTAACTGACAGGATATCTCAAGGTTGACCAGATGCAGTCTTTTGGTCCACATTCGTATTTACAAAAGTTGTTACCTTGGAATCCTGTGGATTGTGGCGTGGCATTCAATTAACCTTTATATTGTCAGTGTATTGAAGCATGTAATGAACTTAATTCTGGTCACCAAGGACTTTAGAAGGTCATGTTTGTGGTGAAAATTGTTGGTAAAGCTAATTTAAAGCCAGGAAACCTTGTTTTTCATCCACATACATGCATGTGTTTAAAACCATAATTCCTACAAGACACCAGATTTTAGTACCTTCCTCATATATTGGCTTCATGGCCCTTCTGTCTGAATTTAATTAGAATGCTTCACTGCCTTTTTCTCTTGCCCCTTGGTCCTTTGAGGACGGCCCTTAACCAGGATGCTATGGAGGGAGGGCTTTTCTTTGTGCACAAAGCCTCTTGAAGCAGTCACCACCTGACCTCAGTTTCTCACAAACAACACGACCAGCCCTGAGAAGTGCTTTGTCTTTGTTGATTATCTCAAGGCTATGCCTATTTTTGGACCTGTTCTAATATGCCACAGTTTTCCATCTCACAGTGATGTAAGTCATATAATAAAGGGCACTATGGAGTTCCGTTGCATCACCAATAATAAGCCATTTACAAGTTACTTAATGTTCTCACTACAAACTGTAAAGATTATATATAAAGACAAAACATGTCAGCCGGTTAGAGTGAGTGAGTGTACATTAGCATTCCTGAGAGCACTCAAGCCACAGTTATATTTTTATGTCAGCAAGTAAATTTATAGGAGGAGACAAAAAAAAAGATCTACTCCGGACATGGGCAAAACCAAACTGTGCCATCTACATTTTAAAACAGGCACACAGCAGAAAATGAGGCCTTCTTGTGGCTTAGCTGTGTTTAGTTTGGACTCATGAAGCGCTAGTAGAGGCGAGTGGGCTGGTTTTATTTTTAGGCTGTATAGGAAAGGTGTGTCTTTGAACTTTGTCAGCAAAGGCATGTGATCAGGGTCTGGTTGCTGTGAGGGCAACTGAATTCTCTCAACACTCTGTGTAGAGAAAAAATATTCTTCATTAATTTCTTTGCTGTTTATTTATATTGTAGTGTGAATTAAATTACTCATACATAATTTACTAATGCCTAATTTATCCAAGGTCATAACTGTATACAAAACAAATATTATATTACATTAATCTACACTGTAAACGTCTTATTTTAATTAGAGAATGGCAGTCATTTTGTACTGTCTTTTGATTCCATTGAGGCAAATATGACCTATTCATCTATTCAAATTTGTTTGAACAAAAATTGTTATTCTTATTATGATTAGCTATAATTTTACTATGTATTATGTGTTTGTTGGGTGCTGTGCCATTTCTAGGGAAACGCTAATATTATATTAAAATCTCAACTCTTTGTGCATTTATTTCAGTGATTTGGAGCCTGTTGGACTTGTTTGATGTGTCCCGATGTCGCATATGGTTTATATATCATTGCCTCATGTCATACATGTTGTTGGCATACAGGGCCAGGTGCTTGCCATGTGTTTACACACTTTCATCACATTCTCAGTGTTGAGTTGAACAGAATACTCAGCACTCCACCTCATGGTAATTATTTTTCTCCCTTTTCTTACCTTTTCTGCTTTCTTGTAATCCTCTTTAGTCTGTAAAGGATGGTGTGTATGCAATACATAATACTATGGCTTCATATTCTTAAGGTAGTTGAGAACACACCCACTAGACAGAAGGTTGCCCAAGAGGCCTGACTGCTTTTTTTTTACACCCCAACAGTTCACCGGTACAGTTAAGGTTTTCTCAGAAAGAGGCAGGTAGTTGCCAGTAAGCCCTAACGTAACCGACACTGTAGTTGGCAAAGTGTCAATTAAATGACTATTTGTCTGTTTAGAGTGCATTCACTGTCTCATTTACTCGTCTAAATGGTGCATTGACAAAACCCATTGCACTTCAGCGATTTTCACTAAGCCACGCCATGCCACAGACCCTGGCTTCCTGTTTGTCAGCTGGATTGTCTCAGAATAAAATGCTTGACAAGGGTTATGGCCCCCATATGCGCAAAGATAGGGTGAAGAAACCTAATGGGAGATTGACATTAATTTGGTAACTTGAACACATCAATAGGGGTAATTGCCGCAGAGGATTCAACCTCATGTCGTCCCAATCCTGTAAGATTTTCTTTCTTCTGTGGAACATAAAAGATATTTTGAAAAATGTCTTGCTGTTTTTTTGCAATCCAGTGTGGGTTTGGACCCCATTGAGTTTCATTGTATGGTTCTTCAGTTCTTCAAAATATATATTTTTGTGTTACACAGAAGAAATTCATACGGGTTTGGAACAACATTAAGGGTGAGTAAATGATGATTTGGGTGAACTATCCCTTTAATGCTGAAATATTGGAATATTGCTGAACCAAGCAGCAGAGTCACATTCTGTACTTTCCCTTTGGTTGGAAGGACGTGGTGACGTAGAAATCAGTGGTAGGGTCTTGGATGAATTGGAAGTGTTTCTCGTCGGTGTTCTTTTCAACTGCGCAACCAGGTGGGGCGGCTCATCCAGTTTTATAACGCATGGCCTTTTTCATGCCTCATATCAAACATAAAGGCAGCTTTATGGGGTGTCATATAGCTTGGAGGGCCACTCCCATTTCACCTTCTCAAATAAGAGCTCTGGCACCACTCAAAACAAGAACTACAGAAAGATCTAGTCAGTTGATGTGGATTTAGCTTTCACTGTCCTTGAAACATCTTGTTTTGAAAGAGCATTTCATCTGGGTAGAATTCCCCATGCTTGCTGTACTCTTGCCACGTCTACGTCGAGCTGCTGAAAACCTTACCACTCTTACCCAGTCTTGTGTTACCCGTCTCGCATAGCTCAAGGTGTAGTCTGATTGTTACTTTGTCCATGTTTCCCCTCCCCCACTGCACTCGCTAGCCAATCGAAACTGCAGCTTGAGCTCACCTGAACTCATTTGCATATTAGCACTGCCCTTGCAGCTGATTGGCCCCATGCTCAAGTTCTGTTTTACAGCTTGTCTGTCAGTGGTTACTTGGGGGATGAGTCACAGTGAGAGAGAGCTTTGCTTTGCAGTACTTCTCTTTTTTAAAGATTTCAGCCCGCTGCCATTGCCCTCCCCTACACTGTTCTCATTTTTGCTCTATCTACCACTAAAGTAAGTGGGAGAGGCAGAGGGCAGGTCAGTGTTCAACACCTTGAACATGCCATTCGATTCGCTTTAGACACACCCTTGGATTATAATTTTTTTTACTCCCGTCAACGTAACCTCTCTCTCTCTCTTTTTTTTTCAAAGATTATTTCTTTATTTTTCCAACATTTTGATATGTTTTCCACCATAACCATGGAGTTTGACATGAAACCCCTAAACCTTTAAGGTTAGTGTCCATTTTATATCTTTATGATGTTATAGTATGCTGTTGTAGATCTATTAGCCACAAGTATCTGTTATCTGCATTCTTAACTTTGTAAACATTATTCATTGTTTATTACATGTATACCCATATATGCAATATACATTGTGTTTATTTATTATGAAGTTACATTGTCTGATTTTCTTTTTACGGTCAACATTTAAACAGCATTTATATATACCCTATATTTCGATGCAGCTAAACAGCTAGCCTAAATATCTGTGCATTTGGATTACATTTAATAATCCCCTATTGGTCGCATGATCGACAATTATATAATAAATTGCTGCAGACATGTCTGAAAACAGTTTTAGCGCCATTTTCTCTACATGAAAGGCCATTTTGTGGTCATAAAAATCTAACTAAGCATATTTATTATATAATATGTGGTATTTAAAAGTTTATAGTCACATGTTTTGCAATGTATCATTGCCTTATATGGGTACCGAGAGTGAGGTTGGCAATCATGTTTTGTAAGTCTATTGGCCAAGCCCAGATGACGGTTAAAGTGGGTCGCAGTGTCAAAATAAACTTTTCGATTTGCCTGTTTTAGTTATATACTCACAAAGTTGCCAACAACGCACAATGCATACAAATAACCTTAGCGCCAATGTGCTTTTTGTTTGCGCAAGTGATGGTTTTGCTGTTATAGTGTGTCATTGATTCCATTACGTGGGCTTGTAGATTTCTGTTTGATTTTAGACTGGCTTATCAGGCCTCATCATTGCCATGAAACCTGGTCTGAATGTTGCTCATCCTGTTGTGCTAAGAAACCTCAGTATCTCATTGAGAGCAGAGTGACAAACAACTCTAGTCATTATCCCTGAGCACCACTTTTTTGCTCTTTCTCTTTTTTTTTTTAAGATACAACCCTCAAAGAACGTCATTTTGCCTGAGTTTTCAACGTGTAATTATGCCTGGCACCATACTTACTATAGTAACTTGTGTCATCACCATGGTATGTGCCGAGACTAGCTTGTAAGTAGCAAGGCAACCAGTCTCGTAGAGAAAACAGTATTTTTTTTTCACATGATTATGTTCGAACATGTGGTCAAGAGTGATGTTGAAAGAGTTTTAGGCAAATTAGTATCTTGTTTGAAGTTACAGATGGTCAAATGGGCACAACCTTTAGGGTATCAGTTCATGTTTTGGTAATATTTCAAACTATTTAAACAATTATCATATTGAGGTTCTTTTATGCATTATTATTAATGTAAAAACAGTACAAAGTACAAACAGTACATCCTTTCTGTTCAATCAAATTCACATGTGAAAGCGTTTTGGTGGAGGTCAGAATACTTGGATTCTAGGGAATTTTCCCCCACCCTACACACCCTGTGTCATATGACCTCAGGTGTTCAGGACAATATCAGATTTTACTTTACTAGTCTTGTTATCTTTTCAGACCCCCTGTTAAGCTGGAGATACCAACACCACTCACACCATTATGCCCCCCACCCAACTGTCCCTGATTTGTATTGTAAATGAGCCAGGGCACCTGGAGTTGGCTAGTAGTCAAACACGGGCCCCTTTGCTGTGGATTGCTTTGTTTGGGGCTTCTCTTCAGTCCTGAGTTTCTGTCACAGTTGGCAGTGAGGCCGGTAGTGTCAGGTTGGCTCTTCACAAAAAACAGCGTCAACAAGTCCCTGCCTGTAATTGGATCATTAGGTCCTGCTGAGCAGGAGGGGTGGACCCAACTGATCTAGCTGGTCTAGCGTGGAGAACAGAAGAGGGCTGTGCCTGAGAAAGAATAATTGTCCTCTTCCTGTCATAGTGTGGATGGTTTGAGAGCTGTTGCTGAGGCTTATGTTGCAGACTATGGTTTGTTAGTCTTTAAGTTTTTTCAGTAATTGAGTTTTTAGAATGAGCTTTGACATGGTAGATTGAGGAACCTGCTGGATTGGTAGCTAACTGGCGATTTTGAGGATACCTCTGATGTTCCTTTTCCATGTCCCTTCATATTTCAGCTTTTGAGAGTTCTTGAACTAAGTTTTAGAGAGATGTTAGCACTGATGATCATGGAGAAAGTGCTAGTTTGTCAATATAACATTATACTCTAAAAAATGTTTGTCACAGTTGACTTCAATTGAAATATAAACTAATGTGACCATGACTCCAGTATGCACAAATCCCAAACTATCCCAAACTAAGTGAAAAGTTTCATGAGATCACCATATGAGATAACAATCATTTCACCGTTGGGTATGTTTGAATTCTTACTCAAAGCAGTAGTGTTCTGATAAAATAGTCCAGGCAATCATTCCTTTGTTGATATGTTGTTGACTGCCCGGGCAGATTTGCATCACGTTTTCATACTCCTCTCCCCATTTCCATTGAGCAACACACATTCTCTGTGTCGAAACTGTCTGATTCCTGAAGCAAGCTCAGACTGGCACACGGTTCTCAGGTACAAGATATAGGCTACTAGCAGAAGATTCGCTATCACAGATGATTACATAATAGATTTTTTCAGTATCAACTTAAAAAAAATGAGAGAATATTTTGAGAAGATCAGTTCTTTTGTTTTTGATGCATGCAAACAACTAGAGATAAAAATAAATAAAAAAAATTGTCCAAAACATATATGTGACCCTGGTCTTAAGTTGCTAAGGGTATATTTTTAGCAATAGCCAAAAAAATAACATTAAACTAACAGTAAATTTCCTACTGTAAATATATCAAAACTTAATTTTTGATTAGTAGTATGCATAGCTAAGAATTCATTTGGACAAATTTAAAGGCGATTTTCTCAGTATTTTGATTTTTTTTGCACCATCAGATTACAGATTTTCAAATAGTTGTATCTCAGCCAAATATTGTCCGATCCTAATAAACTATACATCAATGGAAAGCTTATTTATTCAGCTTTCAGATATTGTATAAATCTTAATAATAATAAAAACCCTTATGACTGGTTTTGTGGTCCAGGGTCACATATAACATCATAGTTTGGGAAAGAAAGCGGAACAAATGGTCAGTCAGTTTAGCCAAGAAAAACACATGGTCTTGGTATTATAAGGAAGAGTGACCTGCAGTCTCTTCTTGGAAATGCCCTTTTTGTTGAAGTTGACGACTCCCACCCACCTGCTACCCCCGTTTTTTTTTTCTCCTGCTTCGGTGGGCGATGTTCCACTGAAACTGCCCACTGAATGGGTTCTTTCTGTTGTTCTAGAGTTGAGACTGTTCATTTACATCCTGTTTCCCAGGGCATATACAGGTTTTACTCAGGTCATAAAATATAACCAAATAGTATATGCCCCTATAGTAAGAATGTGAATTGGTTGAAAAACTAGAAGCAGGCGTTTCTGCAGAAACTTCAGAGAGTCAACTTACATAATTTTTGGTCTCTCTTTTCAAAGTTGAGGACTGTGTTGAAATTTTGTTAAATTAGGAACATTTTTTTTAATTACAAATGTATCTTTTTATGCTTCAAGCATGTTGGTGTCAGAAAATGAATATCACTTCACTTATTATCATTGTTGTATCTCACCAGAGATGAGCTACACGTCACATGTTCACAGATGACTGATATGTCAGACCACTTCCCATGTAAAACACACAGCTTGGTCTTTTTTTGCTTAGAGTGTATTCACTAAATTAGTCACGAAACATCACATAGTCAATCATCTCATGACCATGGGGCTACAAAATAACTAAACAACCAAAAGCACCCATTTAAAGACTGTATTGAAATCAATCTTATGAAACCACGCATTGCAAACACCGTGTTTTCCAGAACTACTTTCTTTTGTTAAAGCAGTTGCAAGTTCCTCTTTTGATAGAGGTGCCTCTGTCTGTTTGTAACCTGGTGTACCGCCACTTTTGAATCAAATCAGCTGCCTGGCATTTAAGAGGAATGCTGGC
Source organism: Cyprinus carpio (assembly GCF_018340385.1). Taxonomy (NCBI): domain Eukaryota; kingdom Metazoa; phylum Chordata; class Actinopteri; order Cypriniformes; family Cyprinidae; genus Cyprinus; species Cyprinus carpio. The sequence continues at coordinate 16,749,058 of NC_056610.1, forward strand.
AGCATTGCGCCCTTCCAGACTCAAAGTGAAATGGATGACATATTCCCATTTGGAGCATGCAATAAAAACATTTACTGCTGACACCAGTTTAGTGTTGAGTATACATCCAGAATCCTGCATGCTTGGGCCCAGACACTGAGTTTGAATAGTTGTTTTCATCTAGAGCTTTAGTTGCACAGGTGTATGTATGAGGACAAGTGGTTGACAAGCCCCTGTGTCTAATATTCTAGTCTGTCTTGTAAACAATGAGTACAAAGATCAGACATATGACTGGTTATCATCATTGCAATTTCATTGCTTTTCATAGGAACAGCTCAGGGCAGATACCAGCCTTGTAATGCAATTACATGCAGTTCAGGCTCACAAAGACTCTGAAAACAAAGAGCTTCACAGTTTAAAAGTTGTGAATAGAAGCGTCCATTTCGCAAGCTCTAAAGCAACACGTGTGGTGAGCAGCTAAGCGAGTATCTAGCATTTTAGAGAAACGCACACAGGCTTTTGGGCGAAACAAGCTGTGGGCGGTTGCGTTTATCAGAACATTAAACCACAAGTCACAGCTCTAAAAAGACTTGCTAATGAAAATGTGTTAGTTTCTGATGGTTAAAAGTGAGGCTTTTTAAAAATAAGGATCTATGGTAATGATGTGAACGAGGGTTGGTGTGTACAGCATCGTATAAGCGCTGAATGATGCTCAAGCTGTTGGAAATGTACAAGCATTTATATATTCTTTAGGAGATTCTAACTACATATTTTTTAAAAAATTAACTTTTAGGCTTGTATATGGAAACAATGTTTAAATGACATTGATATTTCAGTGGCTAAGATTCATGGAAGTTGGTGGTGCAGTATAATTGGATGGTTAATAGGTCCAAGTGTGTCCAGTTTAGGAACACAGCATCCTCAGTTAGTCATGCATTACATCAGCTAGAGGAAAGTTTACTCACAAATTCTTTAATTACATCGCAACCTATGGGGCTGACTAAAATAATCCATTTAAAAAAGGAAAAACTATCTGTTTTGCTGAGTGTGGTTAGAAGGTGGTTTCAGCAGTATCATATTTTAGCTGTGGAAAATTGAAATCCCAGAACCCTGGAAGACCCATGGAAACTCTACAGACCTGAGGGTGTCGTTTACCACCCCCACATCCAAAAAGTTGTGTTCACAGCACTACTTTATGGGTAGTTATTGTTTAAAGGTTTTTAGTATTATAATAATGAGTTTTCTTTTGTGACTTGTCCTTTACATACATCACAGACATTCTGTATGGCCTGTCATGTCACACTTAAAATAAAAATCATGTAGAATAATTGCCACTTTGGTAAGATCTGAAATGAAAAGGATCGTTGACATATGGCATGGGGTTTGCAATGGAAGGTACCAGTTTGTTTCATTTCAGGCCACAGATTGACCTAATTGTTTAAAAAAATAACTAAAATGCAAACTTGTTTGGTGTGATGTTCAAAATTACCTTCTGGCAGAACTATTTTAAATAGTAGTTTGTTAAAATAAACTGATAATTAATTAAAATTACATATTACGAAAACAAAAGAGAAGTGATTTGATGTGCTATCAACAATGTTAATTAATTTAGTAGATTTCTGTTTCATTTCTATTTCAGTAGACTGATAGTTATTTATTTTGAAACAATTATTTATGTACACACACACACACACACACACACACACACACACACACACACACACACACACACACACACACACACATATTTAAAAATGTTATACATTTCATATCTTGTTTTCTGACTTTGTTTCATCCAGATACTCATTGTATCATTGTAGCATTGTAACATGCTATAGGTCACCTCACAACCCGTTTCTTGGCAACAGTCTCTCCTTGTTTACATTTTCACTGTCTCATTTAGTGTTCACAGTCCTCAAGAGATATTCTGTCTATTGCATATGCACAAATTAGTGCCTTGTTATTGGTACCTTGCAGTGAGTGCAAATGCTTTAGTATCAGATTCCGCTGATTTGACGGATAACCGTGTTTTCACTAACTATGTTTCACTTGTTTGTTTTGTAGTTCTGGACTTACTTCAGGATATTGTCACTATCTGCTTAAGTAGATTTTTTTTCTTTTTAAGCTCCCTCATTTACAGCCTCACATATTATTGTTGGCTTTTCTCATCTCGTTGCTATCATGAGCAAACGGTGGCACTACAAAGGCCAGCGTTCCTTCTCAAATATTGACCTGAATAAAACCCAACCACCAGTGTCTGCATCCCGCCTCCTCACAAACCGACAAATAACGACAAAAAGATGGCAACACGTAATTTCTCTCCCATCACTGATCTCTGAAAGTCATAACAGCTATTCTTTATCGCTCCATTCCTCTCCTGATTCTTGTATTGAGAGATTTGAATGGAGGGATGGGGGAAGGGGAGCGTTATTTTATTGTGGTGTCTTTATTGCGGTGGTGTTTGCTTTGTGCTGTTTTTTCCGCAGGTTATGAGCTGTGCAGGTGAAGCCCAGGCACACATTCACATCAGCTCATTCAAACAATTCCAGCAGTAAATAAAAGTACATGCTGTCCGTGTAATTAAGAAAATTATTGATGTATGTACTATATCTCATAACACTGAGAATGCTATTCTGATTCAGCACATGAAAATGTGACTTTTGCAACTGTAGCTGGAGAGTTGGACCATGGGTTGAATAATTATATGCAATTAGTCAGTAGCTGTTAAAAAGACAAGTCCTCCTATACACCCTCCCCATGGGTTTTATTAGCCAGCATGGATCTGAAAGCTGTCTAAACATATCACTTACAGTACTGTGGACTCATCAGCCTCTCGCAGAATAATAACAGCATATATTACCGCAATGGAATAATGGACAATACCACAGCAGGTTGGTAAGAGTGGTTTGTTTGGAAGTTTAATAAACCTGTGCTACTTTGTAGATAAAATGTGAATTATCAGGTTGGATAATGCATTAATTTCAGCCCAGAGTATATACTAGGTCTCATTTCATAATGTGTTAAATGCTTCTTACTGAATATAGGTTGACTTTTTTTACTTAGTCTGCAGCTTTATCCTTTTTTACTGATATGTAATCACTTTATGGAAATGTGAGTGACCTCCTTTCAGGTTGCAGCCAGTCTTACATATTGTCATAGTCGAGACCACATGATGTGACTAGAAATGAAAACTACACCACATATTGCACACGGCCCCTGCAACTCCACAGGGCTAAAGGCAAACCTTACATAACTTATGATAAATGCTATGAATGCCAGTTATTTTGGGCCAGTTGTGTCAGCTATAAAGTATTTTATGATGCATTATATTCAAGGAGTGCCAGCCCCACAACTAGGAGTGTATGACATAGTGTGACTTAGTTCTAGAGCCTGATGATTTTATCAATGCCTGTCAGGCTAGATAAATACAGAGACAGATACGGGTTGCTCCAATTACCTCTTAATTCAGGTGTATTTAGGAAAATTATGAAAATTCTTTGGTGTGAATTTAATCAGCTTGATTTTGTTTTTTTTGTCTGTGAAATAGAGCAGTATTCAGAAGCTTGCTGAAAAATACAAAAAACAACTCAAAAAAAAATAAAACAAAAAAACCAAAATACTATCAAATCAAAATCAAAAAAATACTTTTAAATCCGTAATTAAACCTAATTTTTAAATGTCAACATATTTTGTAGGATCTTGAACAGTCCTAATAGTGCAGCTTTTGCCCATGTGGACACCTCTCACAGTTTGTGTCCAGACCTGTTTGGAATGCTATTTCCATTTAAAAGCCAGCTTCAGTTTCTTTCTACCCCTAGCTTGGAGATGTTTAGCTATGATTTCAGGCAAGAGATTTGATTCTCACGTATGCTTTTTTGTTCTGCAAGGCCTTGAGCGCCCAGAAAGGAACTTTAAGTATCGCCAAAGTGCAGTTAGTTTCTCTTTCACTGACAGTGAAGTGAAAAGTGAACTTTGAATTTTACTGCTTTTTCGGTTACTGAAAACCTTGTGATGACTATGGCCTTATCAAAGGTAGTATGCAAGCCGTGTCGTCACTGCCTGTTTAGGGTTCCCAGAATTTTATTTTGAAGCATGCGGGTGCAAGGCAGGCATGTTTTGCTGCTGTATTCAGGGTGCATTTTTCCCTCCTTGTGCAGACATATGCTGTGACATGTTGGTATTGGTATGAGTGTAAACACATTGGGGATGGGTGAGTCAAGATGGCGGGGGTGGCGCTATTTCACAAGAGTGCATATGTCGCCATAGATGAAAGCATGATAAATACAGCCTCAGGAGAGCTGGAACGTCCCCATTTATCAAGAGTGGCATTAACAGTGAACATGCCTTGATTTCTACCAGGTTCAACAGTACTGGCATTGAATTCAGTGTGTATATTGAAGTTAGCTGACTTTTATTTACTAAAGTGTGAGACAGATGTTCTAGATATAATTTTAGAAACTAAATAATTTAGAGAATGAAGCAATTAGAGCTAGTTTGAGGTTTTATATATCACAGATTTTACAGATTCTAAACATGGTCTGATGATTGTGAGTGAGGTGCAAACACTTGAGTTTGAAGTCAGTATTAGGCTAAAAGCCCTGAGCTTCTCTAGTCTTGTCATGCTCTGAATTGACGTCAGTCAGTTTTAGATGCCAGTTCTTAGGTGTGAATTTAGTCAGTCAATTTTTATTTTTTTTGTGTGAAATAGAGCAGTATTCAGAAACCCTGAGCTTCTCTAGTCTTGTCATGCTCTGAATTGTTCCTGCATAGAAGCCAAAACATTTTGTCTTTGTACCGAAATATCTGAAATGTTTTTCATATTGCATATGCAGCTGGAGGCAGCACAGATACTGTGCAAGAGATCCTCATAATTAGATGCTGGAAGGTTCTTTAACCAGCACATCATATTGAAACAGTTGTATTACAGTACATGCAAGCAACATTGTTACTTTACCATAAGATATCACTTTTCCAATAAAAATCATAATATCAGATCTTTATCAGCATTAATATAAGATATTTAGCAGTGCTTGCTCTATTTTCTTTATTTTTATACTGACGTTGCATCTAACACTCACTTAAACGTAGTCTTTAGAAAACTGCCAGCATCAATTTTTCCAATGTTGTGATCCCTATAAATTCACTTTTTGTATTATCAAGAGATTTAGAAAAATTATTTAATTTTAATATCAGGCATTTGTCTATCATCAGCCATGACATGAAAATAATTATCCGCTTGTTGGTATCGAACAGAATTTTTACATCAGCACATTCATAATATCATTCCAATGTACTTGTAGGTGACAGAATTTGAAATGGATAACTTTTACATTTTGGGTCTCAAAGTTTGAAAGTACAGCAAGAACTTTTGTCTTTATTAGCCCCTGTGGCAATTTCCTGTCCTGTTTTCACAAGTCTGACGTGTGTTTCTATCTGTGGTGTGCGGCCTGTTGCCACATAGTAGAATCAGATCACAGGGAAGAACATTTTTAACATTTTGTAGCATACACCATGTGCATTTTAAGAAGTCCATCAGTTGGGGTCAGCTCGCTGCTGGTAAGATATAATCTGCTTACATTTTTAAACATCAGCCTTAGCCCATCAGCATCTGTACCGATGCCTGAGGACACTACATTCATATAGAGGAAATAGCTAAGCGTTTAGTAGCAGGAGATTAACCCTGAATGTGAGATGTGCGAGAGAGGAAGTGAGTAAGGGTGCACTAAGTTCTGTTCCTCATGTTGTTTTCTCCGTAATTAACCCCAGTCTGCAACACCCATACTACATGGAATTTAGTCTGTAAAACAGTCAGTTTCTTCTTTTTGCTTCAAGTCACTGAATGTATGTATTGGTGTTGTGTTTGTGAGGTCTTGATTTGATGGTTTTAGGTGATAATACCGTGTCTGATTGTGTGTGTGGTGGTATGATCACAGTAGTATGATATCGGGTATGATAAATGAAGCTTTTGAAGGTGTCTGAAGATGCGTTTTTAGAATTCTGAGAACCAGACTTGTTTTTTTCTTCTCAGAAGCAAACCACTGAAGGGTGGCATGATCTGAGTGCTCAGTGTAAAAGTAGGGGGCCTTTAGAATCTTTTTGTGCAAAAATTATACAAATTTATACGAAACGTGTGCCATGTTGTCACTGCTATTTATTTATTTTGTTATTTTCGTATAGTGGTTACCAACTAAATAGAAATATATGACATTCAAACATGTCGAAAACACAAAAAAGTGAGAAAAATAGAGTCTAAGAGGAAGGGGAAGAAGTTTCCACTCTCAAAATGAGAGAGAAGTGTTCGCTTGTTTGTGGTCTAACAGTCAGGAAGTAGCAGAAACCGACTGCTCAGTGATGCATTTCCTGTCACTGCAAGATTCACAGGTCAGTTGTGGCTGTTCTCTTTCCTTTTGCATTTATCTTTCTTTAGTTTTAGGGTTCCTTTACCATAGCTTAAAGTTTGACCAACTGGTAACCCATTTCATAGGGTAGGTTGTATAATTTTAGGCAGTAAAACATCCTAACTTGTAGCACCAGCTAAATTGAACGACTATAGTTGTTTGACATTTCAACTTTCAATTTAAATCATCTTAAAATTGTTTGGAAAACCATCTATCACATTTCCATAAGGGTGGATGATCTTTGTCATTTCCTCAAACAAGTTTCCATCTGGCAAAGATGAACACAACTGGTTTTAAACAAGCGTCTTTAGACCCTAATGAATTTAGTGGCAGGGATTTTGCCTTCACCTGGCCTCAGTCTCTCCTCCCTAGCCTTTAATGTTTGGAGAGCTGAGCCCCAGACTCAATGATAACAGCTCCTGTCTCAGGTGGGTGTGGGCCCCTAGACTTTTTCTAGCGCCTCGAGGCGGAGTGGGAAAGTACAAGACTTGCGAAGTTGCGAGATGAGATTAAATTTAGCAGAAGGTAAAGCCTTTCTTCTGTCTCGGTTGTAGCAGTTCTCTCTCCCCTTCTTTTTTCTTTTGACTTTTCTTTTTGACCCCCTTCCTTCACAAAGGTTGCTCTAGTTTTTATAATGGCCTTTTTAAAATCTTACCTGGCTTATGCTTTTATCCTCAAACCATTTTTTGGTTCTGTATTAGATGCACACTGTGAATTGACGACTATTGTAGCAGAAGTTGCTATGTGGTGGTGTTATAGACTGATGTAGCAGTGGGAATTGCTTATATGCTAGTCTCATTAATTGCAGTCTCTTTTGTTCTGTTGAATTAGCAAACACAGGCCCTTGACCTTTCTCCCTAATGTATAATGAACTCTTCTCCACGTCAGTGACCAACAAAGGGGTGTGTGATGGTGATACTTTCACATCACTTTAATAGGAAGAGAAAAAAAAGATAACCTTTTTTGAGCACTGTAAGAATGTCAACATGAACACACAGATGCGCTTTTGGGTAAAAATGGTCGCCTTGGTAATTTGAATATCAACATAAATTGGAAAATTTGTCAAAAGTACAACTATATTAATACAAAAAAGAGAAATCTACTGCTCTTAAATGGTTTCATAATCATATGTAGCATTGCTTTTATGTTGCCAATTTAATATTTACTCTATTGTTCAAATAATAAATGTTTTTTTTTTAACAATTTAGCATATTAGAATGATTTCTAAATGATTATGTGAAATTTATAGTAGTATAGTAGGTATTGAATAGTAGTGTATATTATTATTAATATATTGATATAGTGTTAGCATATTAGTCATATTTTATTTGTACCACTTGAACATAAAGCAGTAGCAGTATAGTAGCTTCTGTCAGGGCTGTTTAAATGACTGTGACCATATTATAGTTGAGTTGGAGTTTTTTCCACGGCCCATTATCACAGCTTTACAGGACTTTGCTTGAGATGAAGCATCATATCCTCACATTCACAGGAACTAAGCTAAAAACACCCATGTTCTGCTGAGTCAAGCAGATAACCCTGTTGAAAGAGGCTTTGTCTTCCATATTGATTGAAAGGGTGCAGTTGGCATAATTCCACCCTCAGTGTTTCTCTTCCCATTGGTAAGTGGAGATAAGCCTTAAGATGTCTCACAAGACACACATAAATGGTTACTAGCTCACTGGAGGTGTTTTAGTGTCAAATTTTTATAGTGGAGCCAGCATTGTGGACTGTGTTTTCACTGAAACGCTCGAGACTGGCATGTTCTGAAATGCCAGGAATGCCAGTCCTCCTTCCTGACCGAGCAGGAAAAGAGCTGCAAATTCCTCTCGCTTTCTCTTAGTCAGTGTCTCTCCGAAAGCCCTAGTATCCCAAGCTATTTTGAGAGGCAATCTAGACTAGTTTTTCTCAAATGTGTTGACATCATTATTGCCATGACATCACTCCCCACAAAGTAACTAGAGACGACTTCGCCCTCTCCAAAACCTCCATCTCCATCCATCCTTGTGATGTCATCAGAATATGACAACTCACGATCATACCACATCTTGAATCCATGATCCTTCCCATCAAACCACTCACCTACGTTAGATGATCATTCATGTTTGAATTTGCTTGCCCTGTGATTAAATTCCATTGTCAGGGTGACTCATGGCTTAGTCATTTGGTTGGCTTAAATTACCTCCTTTCATGGTTAACACTGAGCTCAGCCGAGGACTTTACAGGGGCGGGTGGGTCGACAGGGTCCACAGGGTAAGATGTATTCTCCCCTCAAAACTGGTTATTCCATCCAACATTTTAGTCAGTGTCTTGCTTTATATTTACTTGTTTTGACAACACAGACTAGGCGCTTTGCCAGACCCGTACCAGCTGCTGCATTAGGGCAATTAAAGACTTGGGCGGGTGTTTTTCATGTACACCTCATAGTTTTACCTTGCTTGCTGAGCGTATATCCTTGGTGGACCTCAGCCATGGAGTGATTCCATGCGAGCCCCACCCTGGAGAGTGTTTGCTTACTGAAATCTTGAGTATTGAGTAACTCTCCCTCCCTCTCGGCGCCTCTGGATGACGTGCGGCAGGCTCTTGTTTTGGCCCATTTGCATGTGCGTGTGTTGGGACAAGGCAAGTGTTGTCGCATCCACTTGTATCATTCCCAGGCTGCAGTCACGGTGGCGCAGATCACTCGCCATGTGCCCGGCACGAGGTCTCATTATATACCACTGGGAATCAGCGTGGAGAGCGGCATGATGCACGCAATCACAGATTTGCACGATTTTGCTCCCCACCAGTTTCATCTCTTTGTGTGAAATGTTCCCATCAATCCCATATCACGCTTTCATTTACCAGCACATCACTGTCAAATGGTGTGAACGACTTCATTACTCAGAAGCAGGGCTGTAGACCATGGCAAGATTGTCTAATAGAATTTCAAGCTGCGAGCTTTGGCTGCCGCGAACGCAGCTGCAGTTTGAGGTACAGAGAGCTTTTTGAATTGAAAAGAAGAACTGAGAATGACATGAGGCCATTTTGAGCTAGTCTGTAAAAGAGGAGGCAGAACTCAGCCATACTCTAGCTTGGCGACTTCTGACCCCTGGCTCACGCTACGGAGACTTCATGGGCGAGTGCTTTCCCAGACTGCAGAGGTAGGCATGACCCACTCTGTGTGTGGTCTTATTTTGCCAGGGGTATCACTGTAGTTGTGATTATCATTTCTAGCACAGTTAATGCTTCAGATCTGGGTGATACCTCAAATTGTGTGGTTTATTGAGGAAAAGTGTACTTTTATTTGATATAAAATGCTCTAAAATACACCATAGATTACCTTAGACACTGATAGAGAGACCTAAGCATCTAGAAAAGAAGAAGACAAAAACAAAAATAGACATACATGATGCATCAGCTGGTTAGATAGATATTTTTTTTTGCATTAAACTGATCAAAATTGATGTTAAAGACATTTATAAAATTACAGAAGATGTCTATTTCAAATAATTAGTGTTCTTTTGATCTTTCTATTCATTAAAGAATGATCACAGTTTCCACAAAAATATTAAACACAACTTTATTAATCTTTTATAATAAGAAGAAATATTTGTTGAGAATCAAATAAAAATACTAGATTGATTTCTGAAAAATCATGACATGTGACACTGAAGATTTAAGTAATGGCCGTTGAAATTATATAAATTATAATTTATTATATTTTAAAATATATTAAAACAGTAATATTGTGAAATATTATTACTACTTTTACTGTAGAGACTTTTTTCAAAATCACAAAAAAATCTTATCGGCTCCAAACTTTTGAACTGTAGTCTATATTACATATGTATGTGCCGATATTGGATATTTCATTTTACAGGCTCATTTCATCTATTTTTAACATAACAAATTTAATCTTTAGCAAATCTCAAAATGATTATCCATATTTTATACCTTACATTATAATGTAAATTACAACATTTTATTTTATTTATTTTTTTAAATCTTATTTAGACAAAATAATTTAGAATTATAATATGAGCCATTTCTTGGTTATCTGTCATAACATAAAGCTACAGTTACTATTGGTTTATTGGTTTTGGATAGAATTTTAATATCTCTTTTAATTTATCCTACCTAGAAGGCTTGATCAAATTCTTTTGATTTGATGTAACCACCCAGAACACCCTAGCAACCAAGTAGCAACTCCCAGAGCATTGTAATGGCAAGGAAATAAATTATTGGTTCAAAGAGCTTGTCTTGACCAAAGCCAGGGAGAGGGAACCTTCAGCAGGGTGCTCCAGATGTTGGCCCCATGCTGTGGGAAGGGAGGCAGGGCCGAAGGGCTCTTGGGGGGGCCATCTGGTTAGTGGTAATAATAGGCTGGGCCTCTCTGTCGTGGCATACCTCATCCTGTTCCTCGCTCTTCTGGAGAGGCAAAGCCATACGAGGCCCCATGTTGAGTATAGGACTCCAGCTGCTTCAGGGGTCTTGGGCACAGTCCGAGCTAAACAGAACATTTGTTTGACCTCCCTGCCACCCACATGGGCCTGTCTTTCCTATTCTCTCTATCTCCCCCATTATACCCTTTACCCACCCACCCCAGCAACCCCAACCCCCCAGACACCATTCAACCTGGTATGCACTTGTTGACACACACACTGTCCTTTCAAAGCAAACAAGCCCCACCCTGCCACAGAGGAGACATGGGCTGCTCTGCTGCCATTTTACACCCCCCTTCAGTGGTTCAGCCAAACCACCTCTACTCCTCCCACTGCTCTCGTGTAATCTTTAACCAGACTGCAGTCCCTCCTGTTCCTCCTTGCCGCCTCAGGGCCGGACAGAGGGTACTCTTTACTCTTAACGGCCTGTGTTTCTTGTGTTTTTGAGTTTCTGTAGTTTAGCTGGCTTTAGTCTGAGGAGTGGATGTGGACTTTGGACAAGGGTGTGTTCTGGGCCTTTTTTCACTCATGTGACTGATAACCCAACCTTGTTTACAGTACCCCTTTGATCAGACTGGCTGATCTCATATCCTGTCGCAATCCATGCCCCTCCCCCTTCCTCCACACTGCCACTGAAGAGGTTCACTTATTACATCTGAACCTTGATGAATTAAACCAGGCATTCAGAATCACAGTAGACCAAGTGTCTTGTAGCCTTTGTTGATTTATGTTGATTATCCAGAAAAAGAATAGTGTGAACGCAATATGTAAATTCTGTCTTATATCAATAAGCCAAAAAAAAAAAAAAAAAAAAAATTAAAACCTAAAATAAATGGTTTTAAATGTGAATTTCAGACATTTAGACATTACAATGTACAGTATGAAAAAATTAATTCATTATGAAATTAAGTTTATATATATTTAATATTATTTTAATTATCAGCATAATACATTTTTAAATATTTGTATGTTATTTAAATATAACATTTATGTTGTTTATTTGCAAAAAGAATAGTGTAAATAGTGTAATATGTAAATTCTGTCTTATACCTATAAGCTGAAAAAAAAAAAAAAAAAAAACATTAAAAACTAAAATGAATACAGAGTGACAGAGTAATGCAACAGTTGTGTTGTTGTGATCTCAGAGGGTAAACAGGAGTCAAAGTGAGAAAAAGTTAAGTGGCCAGTGATGAATTTGCTGGATCGTGGAGTTTATTTTCCACTCGCCCATTTTCATTCTGCCTGGCCAGACTTTCTCAGAGTCTGACTTTGGGGCAGCTTTGTGTGGTTCGAAGCCAAAAATGAGATCGGAGAGTCGAAAGTCTCTCCAGCACTGAGCGAACGGTTCATAGAGTCAGAAAATTAGCCCCTCGTCTCAGTCCCAACGGTACCGTCTCAGGCTCTTCTGGCCATCCCAGCCCTCTCTCTCTCTGATGATGTGACACAGCCCATTTTGCTCAGTCGCAGTTTCCTAATGTTCATTTTCCTCTGTTTCTCTCTTGAAGGTTTAGATGCCCCAGACGGAGCTGGAGTGAGAAGAATCCTCCTCCATCACGCAGTCCTCCGCCACTCTACTGTCATCTGGAGGAAAAGAAACAGAAGCGTGCAGGACCAAAAGAGGGAACTCTGTTTTTACCTAACAGTGCCTCTCATTTAAGCAGTGTTCCTGCCTCAGAGTGCTTCCTGTGCCGAGGGGTGTGGAGCGAAGCGGTCCGGGGAGTGCGTGGAGGGGTAGGAACCCTCTGCCTGTCAGCCTGTGTCCTACCCTTTCTCCCCCTACAACACCATGACCACTGCGGTCCAGTCCAGCGAGCTTGTCTTTGAGTTCGCCAGTAATGGGATGGATGAAATCAATCAGGTACATCACAGTCACATTTGTTGTTTTCTATGAAACCGCCCTTCATCGTTGACCTAAAAAACCCTGGTTTTGGTGATAGAAATTTTTGTTATTAGGCACATCAAATTGTAGTTTCTTTATGTTTAGGAACTGTCTTTGTCCATCCAGCTTCACAGGCCAGGTCTCAAGGAGGGGATTTGGGTTTTTGGAGGTCCGCACCTTTGATGCCAGGCATGAAGGCAAGGGAGGGATGAAGATGGAAAATTAAGAGTGCAAGGAGAGGGTTGAGAGATGACTGTGTGGGTTGCTGGCAGGGCGCAGATGGAAAGACTGAGATGTAGGAATAGCCAGTCAGTCTGAACTCAGTGTGTTTGTATTCTTTTACGAAAACCTGGTTGGGAATAAAGGTAGCATTTGGCCCCAGAAAGTATCTGAACACTTAAGACGTCTGAATTTTATTGCGTTAGATACAATATATCAGAAAAAGCTATTTTTTACAAACTGGTCCAGAGGTCACCGTTTCAAGTCAAGTTGTATCAAGTTGTTTTAAGTCATGTCAGTTCTCTTCAAGATCACAAAGTAAACATGTTCAACAAAGCTTAAAGACCAGAAAATAGCCACAGTTTCTGAACAATCCACTACAATTCAAAAGTTTCTTTTTTTTTTTGAAAAAAGTCTCTTAAACTCACCAAGGCTGCATTTATTTAATTGTGTTTGTGAAATGTTATTACAGCTTAAAATAGCTCTTTCATATTTGAATATTTTTTTAAAATGTAATTTATTCCTGTGATGCTCCATTCGTCACATGATTCTTCAGAAATCATTCTAATTTGGTGCTCAAGAAACATTTTTTACTGTTAACAATGCTGAAAGCATTTGCAGTGCTTTTTTATGGAAAATGATTTCCATGAATTTTTCCTTCTGTTTTTTCTTAATTTTTTAGAAAATTCAGAGGAACTGGATTTATTTGAATAGAAATATTTCATGACATTAAGCATGCTGATTTAATGTGTCCTTGCTGAATAAAAGTATAAAATTATTTTAAAATAAATATTACTGTTCCCAAACATTTGAACGTTAGTGTATTTATCATTGAACATTTTTTAAATTTTCGTTAGGCTATGCAAATACTTTCATACATATTTAATTGTGGCAAAAGTATTCAAATACTTTCTAGGCCACTGTATAGTATGTGCGTATGCAAGCATGCTGTCATGCTTATGTGTTTTGGTTTCTTCTGTCTATATTCTGTCTGAGTTCAGATGACTCCAGAATCCTGATCTTCATCTTAAGTGTGTTTGTGCAGTCAGGTGAATGGATCAAGTGTGACAGGTCTTCTATGGAACCCCATGCCTCTTCTCTTACAGACTGAAAGAGAACCGAAAGCTAGATTCAGGCCTAACCTGCTCAACTTGTTGCAGCATGGGAGACAAGTCCTGTTCCACCCAGAAGGCTACTATTGTTTTGAAACGACACTGGCTTCTAAGTCACTCCCTAAATCCCCCTCACTCTATCACCACACCATCATAAATAAGCTCTACCAGTCACCCCACAGTCTCAGATATCTTTAGACTCCCACTTATAACAATAGAGCTGCTTTTCTGGGGACTGTGCAAAACGAACCTTGACGCTTCTCACTATGTGTGCAGTGAAATGTGTCCAGCTGCTTGTGTGGACTGTAATGATTAGCCTTGCTGGACCTAGAGTCAATAATTATCCCCCATAAGTCAAGTTGACTTGTAATGGGAGGGAAATGATATTAAGCCACAGTGTCAGAGTTCAGCTACTGCACACAGCAGAAGTACTAGATCCAGATTTCCGGATTTGCTGAGTGCATTTATATCCACAATCTTACAATACTGATTATCTTATTAACCTAATACAACATAACGTGTTACAACCTGCTAAAGATTGCTAACATTTAAGCAAAAAAAAAAAAAAAAAAAAAAAAAAAAAAAAAAACTTGCACAACTAGATTTTTAGCCATTACCCCAGTTTCACTTTGTATGTAAACACCTTTACCAACATTCTAGTGGCTTATTTAGTTTGCGCATGCCTCATGTTAATTACTGTTGATGTCAAAACAAAATAATTTCTTGTATAAACAGGGTTTTCTTGCATAGTCAGGTTTTCAGAATGGGCTGATTTTTGATCTACATATTATTGTGCATTTAAGTTAAATTAGTTAAATTAGTAATATAAAATAGGGATGCATAGGCAATATTTTAGAGACTGAGTGCAAGTATTGACAACTAGTTTTGGTTCTCACCAATACCGATACTTGTATTTTTAGTAATGCTCTAATTTTTCAGTTCAAAATAGTGGAATCAGACTGTAATTTGATGGTAGTGTGTTTAAAATTTAAATAAACCTTTAATTCCACTAGTGATTACATCAAATACAGGATGCTACAACTGAACACCATAGTATTTTAAAGTGAAATTACATGATTACTACTTTCTGAAATTAATTTTAAGCATAACAATATATTGGGTGAGAGAAACCAAACACAGGAATCATATCAGTTGGCATAATTAGTTTAGTAAACAAAGACAACTCCTACTTCAGTCATTTTGTATATAACAACGTTGAGCTTTTATTAACTATAATTAATAAAACATCTCTGCTACTATATAAACAAGCAGAACTTTTATTCAGCAAGGACTCATTCAATTGAGTAAATACATTTATAATCTTACAAAAGATTTCTATTTCGAATGAATACAGTTCTTTTGAACTTTCTATTCAAACGAATCCTGAAAAATATTAATCATGGTTTCCAAAAAAAGTATAAACAACTCAACTGTTTTCAATATTGATTATAATAAGAAAAGTTTCTTGACCACCAAATCAGCATATTACTGTTTTACTGCATTTTTATCAAATAATTGCAGCCTTGGTGAGCAAATTTTGAATGGTAGTGTATGTCAGAAGTTTGGCTGCCAGTGTTTCTTTGTGTGCCTACGTTTATGCAACAAATGCTTTTTTTATTTATTATTAAATAATTTTTACATGCATGTTGTCACAGACTGTATTGGTGCATCCACAGTATATTAAATCACCTTTTATTTAAGCCAGGCTTGCATAACTTCTCTTTGCTCCTCTTTCCACATCATACATGTCCTATTGCTGCATTAGCGTGACATTGTGCCGCTTTAGTGGTCAACAGATTAATTATTTATTGCTGAAAACCTGTTGCATGATGCCTGCTTAAAACACAGTGTTTGAGAATCATCCAAAAGCTTGTCTCCGACATTGCAAGTGAGGGTCTTGTATTGCATCAGTGGGTTAGCATCACGTCTGGCATCAGGTAAAGCAGAACAGAGTATAACCGTGGAACACACCGCATGCTATCGGTTTTATGCATACAGTAGGAACACGGAACTCAACTATGCAAATTACTGCTTTTTATCTGATGTTTTAAAAATGTGGTTGATTATTGTGGGAAAAAAAAGGAATGTTACAGCTTTATTGCAGTCTTTGGGTTTTAAAAACAGAAAAGTTTTACTCTTTTTACTAATGTGCATGATTAAGATATTGGCATATGAAGAGCTGTATCAACACTGGAATCTTATATTTATTAGGGCAGAGCTATTTAGCTGATTTTATGCCATGCTTATAAATGCATAAATTGGTCTGTTTACAAATAACATGGATTTTATGCAATAACTTCTGAAATTTAACTTTGTATAGACTCATATAGTCATGTTCAACTATTTTGCATTTACTTGTCAGGCAGTATAAGAGAGGCTATGTAAACCGATCACCAACGTTTTTTGCATAATCCTGATATCTGACGTCTGTAGTTCCCCAGTAAAGCAGGATGAGAGGGAGGACGTTGACAAATGCACAGAGCAAGACTAAGTTTCCTGCTTACTAAGCAGTCAGGGCTTGTGGGATTCACAGAGTGTCTGTCTAGCTTAGTTAAAACTCTTGTCTAAGTAAACTGAAAACGACATGCTAAAATCAAACGTTTATTTGGTGTACACAACCATTTAAAAGTTTAGGGTCAGTAAGATTGCTTTATTTATTTATTTGAAAGAAATTTATACTTTTATTGCGTAAGGATACATTAAACTGTTCAAAAGTAACAAACACATTTAAAATGTTACAAAAGATTTCTATTCCAAATAAATGCTGTTCTTTTGAACATCCTATTTATCAAAGAATCCTGAAAAAAGTATCAGAATTTCTACAAAAATGTTAAACAGCACAACTGTTATCAACATTGATGATATTAAATGTTTCTTGAGCAGCAAATCAGCATATTAGAATGATTTCTGAAGGATCATGTGACACTGAAGACTGGAGTAATGGCTGATGAAAGTTAAGTTTTGCCATCACGGGAATAAATTATATTTTATAAACTATCTTGCTCTATCTTGCAGATGGCCAGTAAACCGAAAACGGTTATTTTAAATTGTGACAATGTTTTGCAACATTACTGTTTTATTGTATTTGATCAAATAGATGCAGCACTGGTGAACAAAAGAGACTCCTTTCAAAAACATTTAAAAAAATCTTACAGACCTAAATGTTCAAATAGTAGTTTATGTCCAAATTAAACAGTAGCTAAATTCTAGCAGTTTAGAGTTTGTGTTAAACTGAACTGAATGAATTATTCTGGCCTTGAACTGAGATTTGAAAAGCCAAACCCATAGAGTCTCTGGGGGAAATGCCATAACAACAGCAAATAGTCCAAGGATGATGGAACAAAAACAGAAAATCCTGCCAAAGGAAGATGTAAGATAGCTTACGTGTTTCACAATCTTGTTTGCAAAGAGAGAGTATTTCAAGCATTCCTGAAGTACTGTATTACACTGATCAGTTATTGTTAAGTATTAGGTTTTTTTTTTTTTTTTTTTGGTGTGTATGTGAGATTATTTTCTTTGGGCAGGAACGTGCTTTGCATATTGTTCTTGTTTTGTTCATCTTCACACAATTGCACGACTGGAAAGGTGATAAACTGCATTCTGCTGCCATCTAGTGGTTACACAACACAACAGACGCGTGCGTGCACGTGTTCTCAGTCATTTTAAAAATGGCAGAATAAATCATGAAATGTAGTCAGAGGAAAGGCGGTCACTTGTCAAGCTCGCAATGAACAGTTGCATAATTTAAGCGGTCCTCTAACAAGTGTCAGAATAAAGGTCACTAGACTTCGATCAGACTGTAGTTTCTCTTGAATTATTCCCGCTCTGTCAATGGTCACTCATATTCTGACACATTTTGCCTTTTTTGCACATATTGTCTGCCAAAGGCATAATGAGAGCTACTAGCCTGTTAATGATATTCAGTTGGTCACACACACACACACACACACACACACACACACACACACACACACACACACACACTGACTGTCACTCATTAAGTTATGCTATCTTCAACACCAGGTTTCCCTGGAAATGGATTGGTCTTTTTTTTCTTCAGATTGCTCTTACTAGCAATCTTTATTCATCTAGACTATCTATAAAAGTAGGAAAACATAAAGATTGCAAGAATGACTTATTTTGGTATTTTTTGGCTGTGTTGTTGACTGTTGTGGGGGATGAGGAATGGTCTCTTGTGGCTTTATATCCAGTACCAACTATTTCCTCTTTTCCCCCATGTGATCTCCACCCTTGCTAAGGAATGCTGGTGGAAATGAGGAAGCCTGAGATTGTGTTTTTGGCACGAAGCTCATGCCCTGGGAGCAAACAGGGTCATGTGTATAAGAACCTTACTGGAACTGTGGTGTGTTTGCGTTCACGTCATTTACTCACATGATACAGCACAGGCTAGTCTCTGGCCTTATTGTTATTCTGATGCATAGTAAGAGTCCAACCAAGTGACTGGACCGGCTCAGGTTAAAGCCATTATGAATGGGCCATTAGCTGCAGCTCTGTGAGTATAAGTAACCTGGACGATTGTGGATTAGAAGCTTTCATCTGCAGGAAAGGGGCAAATTTATGTGTTTTAAAGCAATTATGGTGCACTTTACTTTCTGCTGAAAGCATTGCATGACAGTTGATTTTAGATCAATGGCACATTTATCTCTCTGTTTGTTCTCCCACAGCTGGACGACCCTTCAGTTTTCCCAGCAGTGATCGTGGAGCAGGTGCCCGCTGCCGACCTCATGCAGGTGTACTCTGGACTGGAGGCAGATGAGGTGACTAATGGCATCATGGTGGACGCCATTCAGGATGTGGTGGAAGAGAACATGATGGGAGATGTGGGGCTTTCTGGTGAGTCCAATAAGTGACCACAATTATAGGCAGCATGATGTTTTTTTGAAAACCTTTCTCATGAAAATGGGGAAAAAAGTACTCTTTGCACCTGAAACAATCCACAACACTGTTTATATGCAGTATATGCACTACTGTTAAAAAGATTGAGATTGGTAAGATTTTAAGTCTCTTCTGCTTAACCAAGGTTATGTTTATACATATACAGTAAAAACAGTAATATTGAATAATAAGTATTCAAAATACAATTGAAAATAATGGTTTTCTATTTAAAAAAAAAAAAAAAAAAAAAGAAAAAAAATAAAAAAATATATATATATAGCTATATATAAACAATTTATTAATTTTTTAATTAATAAATTTATATTATACAGTGCAGTTTTTCCATGCAATGGCAAAGGTGAATTTTCAGCATCATCACTCCAGTCTTCAGTGTCACACGATTATTCAGAAATCATTTTCGTGGAATCATTATTGTGGAATCCATTATATATTTTTTGGCAGGATTCTCTGGAGAAAGTTCAGAAAAACAGCATTTACTTGAAATAGAATTCTTTTGTAACATAATAGATGTCTTAACTGTCACTTTTTGTCAATTTAATGCATCCTACATATAAGTATTAATATATTTAAAAATCTTCCTCTCTCTCTTCTCACTCCATATATATATATATATGTATATATATATATATATATATATATATATATATATATATATATATATATATATATACAAAACCGTAATGGACAACTTCACGAATCACTTTATCTATTTGTTCTTTAAATATCCTAGAAAACTACTGCCAAGCACATTTAAAATGAAAGCCATGATAGTGAAAGCTTAGTGTTTGTCACTTGATTAATATATATTCTGTCCACAGTAGAGACCCAAGTCTCAGGTGGAGAGGACAATATGGAGACCATTGAGGCGGCTGAGGCCCTACTGAACATGGAATCTCCCAATAATATCCTGGATGAGAAACGCATGAGTATGTGATGACTCACTGTCTGTTTACATGGTGCTGTTATTTTGTTCTGTTTAGAAATTTTTGTGGGGAGACTTCTTAAAAAACCCTGTATATTCCAGTCAGTTAGCACATACTGATACCATTTCTCATTTCAGTTCTGTCTGTGTTTAAACAAACAGTATTATATACACATACTCATACTTGACCTCTACCCCTCTGTAGTTCACACATACGGGAATATGCTGGAATCAGAGCTGACCTACATTTCCCTGCGTCCAGAGCAGCTCTCAAACGGCTGCATGGATGTTCCCCTGGATGAGGAGACGTCCTCTTTGGATGAGATCCCTCAAAAGAACCTTTCCAAGCCTGCCAGGAAAAGCAAAGGTACCATTATCCTCCAGTAGAAGGCAGTGTACACCTTAGTTTTTTTTTTTTGCTGCATTATATTAAAAACTAAAAACTAAAGATGAGACAAGAGAATGTAAAAATATTCAAAAGATAACCAAATACATCAGGTATTATATTACAAATGCTTTTTTAAATTTAATTTTAAATTAATTTAATTTATGTTTATGTGTATTTATTTTCCTGCAATCTTCCTGCAGTGCGCAAACCAAGACCAGTGCGACCCTGCTCCCCCATCACCAATCCAACTCTCCCGTTGAAGAAGA
This sequence comes from Cyprinus carpio, assembly GCF_018340385.1. Classification (NCBI taxonomy): domain Eukaryota; kingdom Metazoa; phylum Chordata; class Actinopteri; order Cypriniformes; family Cyprinidae; genus Cyprinus; species Cyprinus carpio. Next base: position 16,769,562 of record NC_056610.1, read on the forward strand.
AGAGCAAAGAGGGCAAAGGTATGCACAACCTCGGATCGGCACACAGGAGTAAAGGAGAAAAAGTTGGAAACTATGGCTTCTCGGTCTCCCGCATGCATCATGAGTTGCTCTTACCGGGGCTTTGCTGGCAGTGCTGCGGCTGTTTAATTGATGAGGTGCTCTCAAAGTGCTGCGTTTGTGAGAGAACTAAAAGTGATAGCAGGCTGGAGGGCACATCGATGCTGTCCTGATAGAAGCCCCTTATGCATGCGTCCCGTTCCCAGCTCAGAGAGGAGGCCGGCCGCATACATATACATCACCTTGACACACCGGTCTGTTCTCTCTCCGGCTCCCACTGCCGGGGTAGCTGTTTTTAACCACTTCTGGCCAAAGCGCACAACAAACAAGAATAATCTAGTGCCAGGCTCCTCTAATTAATTTCCAGTCCAGCGTAGGGCTACCATGAAGGGAGAATTGATTTATTAAGGTTATAAGAAAGAATACAATAATTGCAGCTCTGCCAGTTCGGCTTGTTAAATAAGACCTGTGGAATTGCGTGTGAAATATGAAAGGTGTTTAAGCTTTTTATAAGTCTAAACTTTTAATTAGTCGACAGAGGAATATAAAAGACCCTTATTCTTGTAGGTAATACTATCTACCTGTGGGAGTTCCTCCTGGCCTTGCTGCAAGACAAAAACACCTGTCCCAAATACATCAAATGGACGCAGAGAGAGAAGGGCATTTTTAAGCTGGTGGACTCCAAGGCTGTCTCCAAGCTGTGGGGCAAGCACAAAAACAAGCCTGATATGAACTACGAAACCATGGGCAGAGCGCTCAGGTGAGCCAATGGTTACAAACACTACACCCAGAGGGACCAATCATGCCAGAGGAATTGCTTTTCCTGACCTCCCCTTCCTCTTGCTCTCTTTTAGGTACTATTACCAGAGGGGTATACTGGCCAAGGTTGAAGGACAGAGGCTTGTTTACCAGTTTAAGGAGATGCCCTCAGATCTGGTCATTATTGATGAGGATGATAGCCAAGGGGACGATGCCAGTTCTGGGTACGGAGGGCAACGGTCTGCTCCTCACGGACGGGCAGTGGGCCGCGGTTCATCACGTGCGCAGGGGAAGAGCACACAGATGAAGTCAGTGAAGAGAGAGATGAGTCCCGGACTGAACAGCAATGGAAAACAAGCAGAACAGCTGCTGCAGACTGTCCACATTCTTCAGCCAAATCAAGGTGCTGCTGTCCCAGTATCTACACACTCCATAAGGTGAGGGGCATTTTACATACACACAAAACCACTGTTGAAACACAAGCTATTTTCCAAAATGGTTTGTCTTTGTTGCCTACATAGGAAGCTACATTCTTAGGCAGCAGCATCATAACCAAAATGGACCTTATAAGTGAGCCATTTGTAAAACTTTTCTTCGGCAGTAACACAAATTACAGAGCCCTGTAAATGGCATGGGGAAAAATATTGTGGCCTCAAATTAAGAATTTGTCCCCTTGTTTTAGTTAAATTATGGTATAATGTGACCATGATTTAACTAAATTAAAACAAGGCAACAAATTAGTTTAACTTGTCCACGATTAAAAAAAAGAAAAAAAAAAAGGGTTGTAGTTGTAAAAAGTGGCCATGATTTAACTGAATTAAAACAAGGGAGCAAAGTAGTACAATTTGGCCATAATTTAACTAAAACAAGGGAACAAATTACTACAACATGGCCACAATTTAATTAAATTAAAACAAGGAATTAATTAGTGCAATGTGGCCACAATTTCACTAAAACGAGATCAAAATTAGTACAACAGCCACAAATTAATATTCTGTCTAATAGCGTGTTCCTAATTTGTGGCCACAATATCATTTTTTTTTGTCAGTTATCTCTGTAATATATTTTAAATCAGAAATAAAACAATAATAGTATCATAAGTTTAGCTTCTTCAACTTAAAAAAGTTGTATTTTGCGTGTTCCACAGTTTATCAGAAAAACAGCTGGCAACTTTAATTCAATGCTGCCATATCATTTTTCCTTCTCCTTATACTGGAACTAAAGCATTCTTGCTTTATAACCCCATGCCCCTCTATCTCTCTCTCAGGACTATAAATATGCCAGGCTCTGTTCCCATGGTCCTCACGTCAGGAGCTCAAGGAGGAGGTCCAGTCACCCTGCAGACCCTGCCGCTCTCCTCTGTTCTGACCAATGGGGATTCCTCCACTCATGCCTCGCCGCCTCGGGTCATTCTCCACACTGTGCCTTCCACCAGCCCTGGCAGTAAAGATGTGCTCACCATCCAGACTGCCTCTCTGACCACAGACAGCATCCAGTCCCAGCAGCTCCTCGTGTCCACTCTGGGCTCATCCAGTGGAGGGGTCATCAGCACCACGCCACAGCAAGCCGGATCTCTTAATGGCATCACCCGCCTGGTTACTCTCAGTGCCAACGGGCAGCCCGTCGTGGCCCAGCAGCCCGGAACGGTCATCGCCACTGTCCTGAAGCCCAGTGAATTTCAAGGGTTGCAGGTGAAGGAGGAGATCCTAGACCCACAGTACCTCCAGTCTCTGGTCAACAGCAACCCTAGCGATGAACTCGAGGAAGGAGTGGCAGAGCTGAGCTACAGAACTGTGATCATCAACAGTGTAGGTCAGGAGCTGGGTCAGACCATCAACGGACATTCGGACGTGGGCTCGCAGCTGGCCAGTAGCCATAGTGAGGGCCTGACCCCTGTGGAGGAGCTAGAAGTGAGAGGAGAAGTGGCTCTGCATCCAGAACCTGAGGCTAAAGAGCTGTTGGACGGCTCTCAAGGTCTGCAGGAATTGCCGGGCACTATGCAGATACCCGCATCCCACTTCATCCAGGTCAAGGCGGAACCGGCTGAGACCTAAACTAGTGGCCCAAGCAGGGGAATGTGGACACAATCGACCAACACATGAAAAAAATACAGAAGTTTTTCAGTGGAGCAGATTATATGTAATTTATTGCTCTTGATTGTTTAGAATGGGCGTTGACTGTTGTTTACCCAAAGTTATTGTGATATTGTGCCTAAATTCGAACTCGACCAACCATGATGTCATGATGAAAGCTCTTTGGTTTGCTCTCCGTCACTCCCAAACTCCCAATAGGATAGCAGCCATTCTCCAACCAGGGATTCCTACCATATGTGCCAGTTGAGATGTTTCGGTCTCTTCTCATCTCCACAGACAAATCCAAAGATTTTATCCAGCAGAGGGACCAAAGGAGAAGTTAGTGGGAAGCCAAAAAGAAACCAACACCACACCATTGACTTTAGGATTAAACACACAGACACACAGTTGCTTATGACATACAATACGGAGAAACATTTGTTTTGTTTTTTCCTATGTAGCCATCTTAGTGAACTTCAAAAGGATGCCTGTTGGAATAAGACTGAAAGAGTGCCTAGGTGGTTAATGCTTTGTTTTGGAAGTGATTTTTTGAAGGGGGAGATTGTATGATTCACTCTGTTTTTATTACAGAATTATGACATTATCTCATCCCCGTCATACCATCAGAACTGAAGAGGTTATTATTTTTCCATCACACACAAATTTAAAAGCACTGCGCTTTTATGGAAATGGGCATTGCCTGTCCAAAGAGACAGTTCTAGTAGACTTTGTTTGTATATAGTAACATACTAGAGAACATAGTGACAAATTCCAAAATCATCTGCAAAGTATTTCCCCATTATAATCTTGTTCGTATGAATGGAACACAGTATATATAAATATATATATAATATACAACTAAGATTCAATTTATGGCCACAAATTTATTTATTTTCTGAATTTCTAAATTCTGTATAAAAAGTCTTTTTTAAACAAATGCAAAAATGAGGGAAAATATGCAGTATGTAGGGCTAATTTTACCCATAAGACTCCAGTATGTGTGTATTGCTGTATTTTTCCAATTTAAAGCATTCCATGTAATCCGCACATCTTTCATATTTTATCTATTTTTCAATATAAGGGGATCTGAATGTAGCTTTATGAGATTGAGCTATCATGCTGTTCTTATTCACTGTGATGTGTTTAAAGCCATTTTTACAGAGCGTACGTGGTATAAATGCTATGTCCTTTGGTTTCTGCCTTTACGCTGTCATACTTTTACCCTGTATCGACCACATATCGTTCGACTGATGCCTTACATGACTGTTTTTCAGATCACAGCTGGTGTGCTCTGTGACATTTAGGTAGATTTTTAAAATGTATTTATTTGTAGTTGATGTAGTCAGCTGTCCATGGCCTCCATTCCTTCCTCGCCTCATTTATATCCAATGAATCTAGAGCACAGTCTCTTAATAGCGGCATCTCCACAAGTAAACAGAGTGGATGCTGGAGACATGTTGAAACCAAACTAAATTTGTGCTAAATTGGAAGAAGTTGTTGAGGGTAAATGTGGACTAGACTCTCAGAAGACCAGACGCTGATCATGGGCAGCGGGCCTCTGCCTCTAATTCTGTTTGACTAACACCAGAACTCTGGTGCTGCTCTGACAATCATGGCTTCACCTTGTATTATGCAATATTACATCAGTAAGACAATCAGTGACCTCATCCTAACAGAAGAAAAATGTCCTTCTGGCCTCCATGTAATTTTCAGACCTGGTCTTGTTTGAAATATTTGTTGACCACAGGCTTTACGTTCTTTAGTTTTTGGGTAAAGGTATGCCAGTGCTCTTGCTATAATTTAATCTTGCCTTTTCTTGGGGCTTTCCCTTTTTTTTTCAATTGTCTTATAGTAGACTAGGTTTTTTTTCTAAAAAAAAAAAAAAAAAAATCTTTCCCTAGAGAGAGAGAGAGAGAGAACCAAAAGAAAAGAAATAAAAACAATTTTGCCTTAACGTGAACGTGTGATCTCCCGTTCCCTCTTTGCTGTGGAAATTAAAACTCAAGATCACAGACTAACTGGGTTGTGGGTAAACAACACAAAGCCCACAAGGCAGATGCTATCATTGTTCCGACGTATTAAAACAAGTACACCTCCCGGTGCATCTCCTCAAGTGTTTCTTCCGTTAATGTGAATTAACAGAGGTCAGATGCACTCCCAGGTACCTCGCAACATCTTGCTGTGAATCGAGGCTGCTGCGGGGAGCTTTGTTTCCAGCCATATGTGCTTTTATTCGGCTCGTCTGCTCCTTCTGGAGACTACAGAGCACCACGGCAACTTCGGCGAGGTTGGAGTGAGTGCAATCTGTTAACTACAGGAAGCAATGCGTTGAAAAGAGTTACTGAACAATCACGGCATGGTTCCCTAATTTGAGTGGGTGAATAAGAGCATTAGCATTTTTAAACAAACAAACAAACAAAAAATTGGTCATAAAAATACCCTCATACTGTTTTTTAAACATGTTGTTTTTTTTTCTTCTTCACATTTCTATGTCCAACTACAATTCTTAGTGAGTCAAACTCCAAAAAAGGTTAAAAACAAACTATAGGACAATGGCACAGATTGTTTTTATGGTGTTTTTTATGTAGTTTGCCATTTTTGCAGTTTGACAGCCTCTGGTCTTTATGGAAAAAGAGCTGCATGAACATTCTTCAAAATTGTTATTTTGTGCTCCACAGAAAAAAAAAAAAGACATACAGGTTTGGAATGACATGAGTAAATGTTGGAATATTAATTTTACTATTTGTTTAATATATCCACCCTCCATGATTTTACGTAATAATTTTTTCATCTGTCTTGTGGGCAAATAATCTTTAAACAACTAACACAGATTGTGAGAGGACCCAGAACAGTTTTTACACCTGCAGCTCTGTGTGTGCCGGACTTGTGGTGAGGATAGAAATGACTGTGTGTGTGATTACTCAGTGGTATGGGTTTGGAGAGGTTTTCTATGGTCTTTTACGGTGTGTGTGTGTGTGTGTGTGTGTGTGTGTGTGTGTGTGTGTGTGTGTGTGTGTGTGTGTGTGTCTGCTGATGGAGCCATCTGGCAGCTGGTACATGCTGGAGCTCTTACCCCCAAGTCTACTATTCACACACAGCTGCAGATTACCCAGCACTCTGAACCCTACAGGCAACACTGAAAAATAAAACAAAAACATCCAGAAAAACACAATACCAGAGCTGTTAAAGGCAACTGTAGCCACAAGTATCGTTGTTAAAACGATTTGCACAGCATTAACCTGTCCTGTGAAAATGGGAAGATATTTTATCACACCACTACAAATATTACGTGAATTGGAGAAGATATAACAAATACATAGATATGAACTTTTTCATTTCTAATGTCAAGATAGCAGGTTTCATTTTAAATAGAGGATGGAGGGAGACCAGTACAGCAAACTCCAAAAGAGCCATGCTGTCATTAAACAGTCAATTATAGGCTATTTAATAAAAAAGCAGTAAAAATGCAAAAGGTAATGTACAATTGTTGTTGTAATTTTGTAATACATTTAATAAAATAAAATATAAAATGTGACAACTTGTCCTGACCCAACTTTTATAAAACAATACCAATCTTATAAAAAAATACAACTTTATAATAATATAAAATCTACCATTTTACTGTATAGTTGTGTGAACATGTCAGTGTGATTTTTATTTATTTTTATTATGGTAAAATATGATGGAATTTTAATCCACAAAATTGATTGATAGTTTTAAATTAGATATTTGAAACTAGCAAGCATAAACACTGCTAAAAAATAATACATTATCAAATTCAAAATCATGATTAGATACTGTACAACCCTTGTGACAACTAGTCCTGGTCTTCCCTATAGTGTGTATTTTAGGTACTGCATCATTTCAGGTTTTTCACCATTTCAGTCACTATTCAGTCTTAAGTTCAAATACATTTTTAAAGTACTAATACTCTTTGTAGTCACGGTTTACATGCAGTTGCAACTGTAAATATCATGATTATACCAAAATGTTGTTCAAAATAAAGATGAAGTATAGCCTGTCGTGGTCCAGGAAACACATGTAGGCTAACTGTTTGACATGGCATGTTGACTCCCTATCATTACTCATGCAGCTTAAAAAAAATCACTAAACAGGACAGCTTGCAGTGATCAGTGTTTCACTTCTGAATGTCATAGGATCTATGAATAATCATAAACTTCTAAACTGAAGTAACCCTTGTATAGTTTAAAAAAACGTATTCAAATTAAAGCTGAATTTCTAGACAGCTGTGGTTCACTAGCGTCAAACCGGGTCTTTACATCAACACAGCTGCACAAAATCAGCTCAAGGAACATTCTATTTTTAAAGCAAGACGACAAGTAGCTGGGGGCCAATGACATGCTTGAAGAGAGCGAGTGTTTATTGCATCACGGCGTCTCTCTAGTGAGGAGTGGCGGGGCGGCTGAGGGATGGCAGTCATTAGAAATGCGCCTCCAGTCAGGGGCTGCGCTAAGATTACTCACACACCCGGATGCTGCCACACACACACACACACACACACACACACACACACACACACACACACAAATACTAAACAATGGTTTTGTTCTATTACTGAACTAAGACTAATGACATCCACTCCAATTTATGTATTTTGTTCATCACTTTTTATTTACATCAAATTTTTAAAGCAGCAGCAGTCTCGCAGCAGGAATTTATAGAAGCTAAAAGCAATACTCTTACAGCTATTAAACTTCTCACCCTACATCCCTCAACTGCCTGAACTGATAAAATTCTTCCACTGACAAATGAAACAATAACCATAATTTTATATTTCCCAGGTCATAACCATAGAGTCAGGGTTTGGCTGATTATTATGGCCCCATTAGCCCCTGCTGGTAGATGCTATAACTACATCATCTGGCAGAAAAACAGATCTTTCTCCATTGATAACCATTCAAAAAGATCTGGATATTCTTTCTGGCTATATATATATATATATATATATATATATATATATATGTATATATATATATATATGTATATATATATATATATGTATATATATATATATATATATGTTTTTCTTCTTCTAGCAGTGTGTGTGTAATTTTTTCTTCTTCTAGCAACTATGAAATATATGGAAATAATTTCATAAATATATTTTATTTTATATTATGTCATTTATTATATTTAAGTGTCAAACCAAAATTTATAGACAACACTTTAACATTTCTCACATTATCACAGTTTATTTGCTTTAGTTTAGAAAATGGTAATAAAATATGACAAGAACTCAGAGTTGAACTGTCAGAACAAATTCATCTTGATAATGTCAGATAACTTTGATAGAAAGGTTACAATCAACCAAAAATAATTCAGCTGTTAAATTTAAGTACAAAATTAGATAATACCAATTTAGGTCAACCAATAACCAAGTAATGTTTAATTTTGTTCAGTCTGTGGTGTAAAAAGGTCACATAAACAATTAAAGAAGAAGAAGAAGAAAAAGAAGAAGAAAAACACTTAAACAAAACATGGTCAAGTCAAATTGTCGGAATAATTTTTGGTCCACTGTAGGAAGAATTTTGGGGTATGATATGTCACAGTTCACTTTAGTTTGCTATCCTCATTTACACAAATGAACTTATTGTCCTGCACCCACTTGTAAAAAATATCCAAAAATTATATTATATAATTAAAATTAATTATAATTTTTGGTTTGATATATATATATATATATATATATATATATATATATATATATATATATATATATATATATATATACGTGTGTGTGTTATGTATAGATTGATATAAACTATCAATTACCTGAACTATTAAACATAGTGATCCAAAAACATTCCTAATATATTTACTGTATTTAAAAAATGACATTTGTAATTAAATCTTAGTATAAAGCGTCAACATAGCATCTTTTGATGTGTCATAAAGCAAAAACTAAGATTAAATAATTACAAAACAGTATACTTAACTAACATTTGACTAGACAGTCAGATTATTTTATGCTTGCCGGTCTGTTGAGTCATACCCACTGATGATCAGTGGTCCTACCATAGATAGGTAGGCGGTGCCGTAAATAAATCCTATCCGTCGCACAATTCTTTTATAAAACAGTGGCCGCGTCCGAAAGCGTAGGCAACTGACTTACTGTCTCGCTGCCTTATGAGCCTGCAATGACTTTGCAGGAAGCGTTTTTGCACGAAGGCACCTCATGAAAGTGATTTCGGACATACTTCTGAGGCAGCGTAACGGTTTAATGATCTACAACAAAAATAGAACAAGTTTTATTATTATTATTTTTTAGCTCAACAGTCACGGAATAGAACGCACAGGATTGTGGGATATCAAAGGCAGCGAAGGATACATATATCCTGCCTTCAAAATTCGATCATTAGAAGGTACCTCCGGAGACAGGGAGTAAAGCAGAATTTGGATTCGGACGTGCCTTGATGCCTTCCTGCCAGTGTTGCCAAGTCCGCGGTTTTAAGCAGCAAGCAGCTTTAACACTATTGCCGCGTGTTGCATTTCATGTCCGGGATTCAAGCGACCCGATAACGTGATATTTAGCCTCTAAAATGCGAATTTTACCAGGGGAACCCTACCATAAACGTGTATTTTACCCCAACCCCAGTGCGATTTTTTTACTGGGGGATCCCCCCCTAAAGGTGATTGGGCAGCACTTTAGAGCTTTTGGCTTTTGGTGAGTTTTTCGTATCAAACTCGACATAAATTTTTCTATAAAATAATCATGTCATGGGAAACGTTGAAAATTAGAATCAAGGCAATAAATGATAAATATATTATGTGATCAACCTTTTTCCATAAAAGCGGATAATTCCGTGTATTCAAACAGGTGTCCTGTTGACTGTTAAAAGATGGCGACGCTATTGACGTACCTGCAGCAGGTGGCGGCGCCATTTACCTTTTAATATGCGGCATATTAAAAGGTAAATGGCGCCGCCACCTGCTGCAGGTACGTCAATAGCGTCGCCATCTTTTAACAGTCAACAGTCAATATTATATGCCTATGCTATGAGCCAACATGCGCAAAAAAGCCAACTTTTAAATCGTGTACTTTGAAGGAGTTCTACACCGGCCATAAAACTTCCAGCAAGAAGTAGAGAAATATATCTAGGTATTGCAGATGTCCTTGCTTATCCGCAACAATATAGTCATATCCACACGACACCATTGGAGGGCAGTAGTGACACACCTCAGTGAAATACATTTAACAAGCAATTCTTCTTGTACATCGTGTACTGCTTTAAAGCAGAAAGTCTGCCTGTAAAACACAGACTACCTGCTCCACGTACACGAACCGGCGAGTTAAATCCTGGGAACTAAAACAAACAGCTTGGAGGTAAATTACAATGCACTTTTGATGTGCTAACAAAAGGAATTAATTCACATGTGTACCTGTGCAGTCTGCAGTCATCCTGCCTCCTCGCACTGCTCTAGACTCACTGAATTTTCGCCCTCAGTCTCATGCAGTCACTGTTGCTGCAGGCTCGCTCTCAATCTTTCTGGGACTCGGCAATGAAATACAAGCAGCTCTGAGCTTTCACAAATGAAAATAGGTTGTTTTAAATCTAAAATCGTTAGACACGTCTCAGTATGGATCTGGGTGGGTATACAGTATGTACATGGTGTTGTTCTAGAATTCATTAAATTTTAAGGCGTGACTCACTGTTTTTTATTTATTTATTTTATATAATTTTTTTTTTTGTGTAGTTTATTTGGTTCTCTACCTTAGCCTTAACAGGTTAATATACATAAAATATACAACATATGTTATCTGTCATAGCTGACATGTATATAAACACCAGCAGGTACGTGACTAGAAATAGCAATGAAAGGTATATAAGGATATGGCATATCATAAGGTGCAGTGACATTTTAAACAGTTTGGTTGAATTCACAATGACATAAATGTGTTTGTACTATACTCTTGCTTTTTGTCTTGTATTATTCTAAAAATTTAATTAATTGCAATGTTGCTTAGAGCTATTAGTAAAAACACCCAAAGAAAAATGAGGCAATGTGTCAAGAAAAGTTATGATTTGTTATGATTTATGTCTAACAATGTTAAACAATTCTTCCTCATTTTCCCCCCATGATTTTTATGATGGTTTTATTGAGCATTTTGTCCTTTTTTTTCAGTGTATAGATGAGAGAAGCTTGGACATTCTTCTTCTTCTAAGAAATTCAAAAAAATTCATAAAATCATTGAACATCACAAAACAATCAAAACAATTTATTAATCTTTATTAAATTTTAAGTGATCTTTAGGCTGTTAAGTTATATGAAGAATTACAGTAATAAATGTAAATGTAAGATTTTAATTAAAAAATAAATAATTTGATAAATGGAATAATAAAAAATAATTTTAAGTGTGTATGTTATTGTTATATTATAGATATTTATAGAAATATTATATATATTTTTCCTGCTATACGTTGGCTCTGTCTATGTTCGAGGTGACTTCCTCTAGTATCGCATCAAGATAAGTGCTGGACGGTGTCTCATGTGATTTCAGGTATTGTGATAAAAGAAACAGGATCCAATGTAATAAGCTTTATGGGGTATTTTGAGTTTGTGCTTTGATCATTTACCTCAGGCTTCTAGTGAATTAGATCTTAGTATTGCAGAAGAAAGAAGTGTTTTGAGAAAAGATATGGCTGATGAAAATCACATTTAGACAACTGACCATGGATCCGAAAGAGATAAACATCAAGGTGAGTTTTAACTTCCTCCATGGAATGCTTTGTGGCTTTGCGTGGTTGTTTATCACAGATGTGGCATCTTTTGTTTCAAGATGAAAGCCCTGTGTTTTGCTCTTTTGTTGGTTTCTCAGAATAGATGCATTTTGTATGCTTTCAGTGTAATGTCTTTCAAGGGTTTCTTTATGATAATTTAAAATAATATGCTGTGTCTGTCTTATTAGATTTCATATAGCTCAGTCATGTGCAGAAATGGAAGAGCGTAACGCTAATAATGTCAAGGTCATCGAGTTTGTTTCCCAAAGAAAACAAACTGAAAAAGTTGAAGGTCCCTAAGCACATGTTAATTTATATGCAGGAGTAAATTAGTAGCAGACTATAAAACCTTTACCAGTTTTATTCAGAAAGAAGTTGCTGGAAAAACACAAAAGAGCATTCGATTACGTAAATGCAATTTATAGAGCACACATTTGCTTGGATGAAAGAATTGATTGAAACACTCCCAGACCTGCAATTATGGTGCTAGCAATGTCACTACTTAAATATAGCCGTGTGATATGTGTACAGTGTAGTTCTACACCGCATTAAATTCACATAACAGCTTTTAAAAAGGCTAATTTTCAAAGTTCTACAGGGACTTGCTTAAGCGTAAATACATTAAACACAATAGTTCATAATATAAACATGCAAATTACTGTGAATTTATTTATGTTAACCTGGTTTCTTATAATGCCTCTCATCCATTATAAACATGACAAGCAAAGGGCCCATGGAAATGGTCATGTCATGTTGAACTTAATGTGCAAACAAACAAAACCAAATAAAATCAATGTTAATTAAATCAAATTAAATTACAATGTCTTTATCTACACTATTGTTTTGAAAGGCCTGCATGGAATATGTAGACTACAGTAACTGACCATTTCCAAAGCACCTGTTTCTGTTCTACTTCCAGTATCAGCATCAGGTCAAGGACAGGTAAAAGGATAAGTCTTACAGAAAGCAGCCATGTTCATATATGGGTAGTTGACATGATATACTTCCTCCATTAACATGAGACTCCATCTAGCACTGTTTTAAACAGTTAATTGTTTAATAACAGTTTTTGTAACCATATTAATTGAGAGGCTAATATTCCATGTGGTTTCAAATTAATATGCTCATAAAAATGGCATGCATAATAATTACAAGCAAAATGCTGTTGAAAATATTCTGAGATGGAATATTTTTGTACTATTAAAAATTCATTTGAAGCACCACAAATTAAACTAATGAAGGCATAAGGTGAAATTGTGAAAAATAGCACCTAAAATATACAGTTTCCCTTATGCATTTATAAACTGTTTAACTTAAAATCTTGATGTTGATGGTTGTTCATCAACTACCCATATATAATAAAAAAAATAATTATGACAGAGACGCAGTCACCGAGGATGAGCTAATGTTTTGCCTTATTTAAATTTTTTTTTTTTTTTTTACGCAAGGAATGGAAAAGGTTTTGAGCGTATATGTGACATTTCGTACAAATGAGGTTGGTCTACGCGTACCCCTGAGCAGCATAGCACCACTGGTTCCCACCGGCATCCTTAAATTCGTCCCAGCATTCTTGCTATCCACCAGTTGCAGGGCATGACAATCTGACAGATGACCCGTCCTCCCTGGTAATAGTAGGGATACGGCCAAAAGCCGCCCAGGGGCTCGTAGTATCGCCGACAGTAACGGTACCCCCGACGACAGTACTGGCAGCAGTAGCCCTGCTCATCTAGGCTGTTGTCCAGCTCCATCCCCGCTTCTCTCTGCAAAGAGAGTGAGTCAACAGGGTCAGAACTGCAGCCAAACAATATACCTGCAATCTCACCACAGGGCTCATGACTGATGGCTTGATTTTAGCAATAAAAAGGTGCAGTGCTCTGAAGGGGGAATGAAGAGTGATTATGGGGTGTAGAAACGCAATGACAAAAAACCCTGTCATGCTCGGATATGTCACAAGGATCAGAGTGGCATTTAAAGTAGATGCTTTTGATATGCCAAGCCGGGGTATCAGATATGATATAATGCCCTTGACCTTTCCATTACGCCGCCTGTGGCATCGCTTGGCCTTAGCATCTCTGATTCAAGTTCCTTAACCCCGCTGCCTGTCTGTTCTCAGTCACAGCGAGTTTGACACTGGCAGCCACCGAGATAATTACACTATTTCTCTCATCCCAGCCCTCCGACTCCCATAAAAGCGTAGCATTGGCGCCTGAGTCCGAGCAGCGACCCCGGTCTCATTTCGGCTCAGAAATGAGAACCCTCCCCCATGCACTTTCATGCCCTCCTTTGACTTTGGCATGAAGCGAATGGCACGTTCATACAGCAATTAGCGGGGTAATGATCACCCAACAAGGATCGGTTTATTTGCTCTCGCAGGCAGGGTGTGAATTGGTGTAAGGGCTAAATGAAAGTGGAGTGAAAGGTAAATTGGGTAGAATTAATGGCCCTTGGCCCTCTCTATTGTGATCGTGTATGCGTGCCCTCTACAGATTACCCAGGGCTGAGTGCCATGCCTTTGATCAGCCGCTACAACGAGATGGGTTCCGAGAAGTGCCACTTAACTTTCTATCTCCCATAACTGTTGGAGCAGATAGCACCCTCGACTCGCACTGTTTCATTTGACTGCATTTCGATCTCGCCCAAGCTTACGACGCAGACAATATGACGTTATCCGTCTGATTAAAAACACTGTCATGGACCTAGTCACCTCTGCTGATCTGCATTAGATTGGCAGATAAAGCCACATCTTTCCAGGTCGTCTGGCAACGTTTCAGACTTCCTTTTGGGAAATGATGCAAATGAACGTGAGGGGAGAAAATCACTTTGAAATGTGTTGTCCAGATGAAAATGACATCTAAAAATGGTCATTTGTGGTGTTTGTATAGTATAAACAGGTATTTTATTATCATTATTGATCTTTTTGGGTTTGAGATGAAGCGCAGTGAATTATAATGTGCCTGTGAATGTGCGTGCAAAGATGCATAATGACATGCATTTCTCCTCTGGAGTCCCATTTCTCATTATGTTCTCCATAAACGGCACATGTATGAGTTTTCGTGAGCTCAGTATGCAATGATGAATGGAGTGAAAATTGCATTCTTCTAATGATTAGACTTGTGCAAGAGAAAGCAGGGTGATGCTTGTACTCTTTGATTTATTACTCTCACAAATGCACAAAGACAATTACTGATTCATAATGTTTGTCAGGTTTAGGGTCAAGAGTGTTGAGACAACAATTCATTTTGGAAACGGCACAAAGCCTGTCAGTGTAGCACTGTGTGCTTTATCAGACTTTCACAGAAAAAGCCCCCTGCCAGCATGAAAGGTGGATGTTATTTGGGAAAATAGGAGATTTTTTTTGTTGAGTGAAATGATGTGTGATTAGGATAAAACAAACAGACTATGAATGGTATTGTTCCGCGGAGGTATATTAATCAAACTGATTATCCTGCCGCAGTGAGAAAGTGAGTGTTAATAACTTCATGTTTGAGACTTTATATGTCAGTGAGAAGAAGTGAAGTACTCTGGGACATGATGTCAGTCATGCATAAACTAGTAAGAGTAATTAAGAACAGGTGCCTATAGCTGACTGTAGCGTTTTGCATTAGCTTTACAAAGCCTGTCATGTTCTCGGTTATGTTTATTGTTACAGCCCGTAAAGCGTGATGCAGTAGCATTTAATGTGAGGAAGTATGAAAACTCCTCATTTATTATGGTGTGGCACATCATACAGTTGATTCTCAACTTGACACTCTGTGGATTTACTTCATAAACCACGATTACTGAGCGGAAAAATTATCTTAAACTTCACACTATCTTGATGCTAATCAAGACACTAGAGAGACACTGTTTCCCAAAAGGGTTTTATTGATTCTAAAATACATTTTGAGTAAAATTCTTCATGCATCAATTTATTTATTTTTTCTTTCAGGACTGTCAAAGTTAACTTATTAACGTCTCAAACATAATTAAATCTGTTTAACACGCTATTTGTTTATTTATTTATTTGAGCACACTTTATTTAGTTTATGACATACATATACATGCTTCATTTTGTTCTGTTCTAAAAACTGATTGGGACATCTGGAGCAGATTGGAACTGATCGGAGTGCACACAAACACAAAGATGTCTCTTGTGGAGGACATGTTTCTCAGCAAATGATGGAGAAAGACCCCTTTTACAGGTTACTTATGAATCAAATCTAGATATCCTGTTTACAACAAATGTATAACATTTGCATTCATTGTATGGTGGAATTTAATTATTGTTGAAGCTGGAAATTCATCGAAATGTTAATTCGAACAGCTGATCAAGTGAAGAAAGTTGTTTTATTCAATTATTACAGATTTACATTTTCTGTGTGTTTTGATATTCACCATTCCAAAAGTTTGGGGTCAGTAAGATTTATTTATTTTTTGTTGAAAACATTAATAGTGTATTCAGGAAAGTTGACATTAAACAAATGTTTTCTTTTTCAAATAAATGCTTCTTTATATTATATAAATGCTGTACTTTACATTTGTCAAATAATTTATCACAAATAATAAGCAGCACAACAGTTTTCTACAGTGATAATAATTTAGAATATTCTAATATTAGAATAATTTCTGAAGGATCATGTGACACTCTATTCTCAATATATGTATGTATATATATATATATATATATATAGAATATATATATATATGTATATATGTAATATGTATAGGTCATATGTATATATGTATATGTATATATGTATATATGTTATATGTATATATGAATATATCATGTATAATATACTATATATTATATGTATATGTTATATGTATATCTATATATATAGTAGATAATGTATGTTATTATATATATATATATATATTTCCTATATATAAATAATGTATAATATGTATATGTATATATTATCATGTTAATTTATAGTTTTAGTAATATATATATATTATGTATATGTTTTATATTATATAATATGTATCTATGTGTATATATATTATATGTATATGATATAACAAGAGACTGTATGTATATATGTTATGTCATTTTATATATATATGTATATGTGTATATATATATATATATATATATGTGTATATATATATATATATATATATATAATATTTAACATGAATATATATATATATATATTATATATATATATTGATCAAATAAATTCATCCTTGGCAAGCACAAGACTTACCGCCTCCAAACTCCAAAGGGGCACTTATTTCTGCCATGACCGGAACCTCATCTTGTTTCATTTTGGTATCCTAAGTTTAACATGAATTCATCTTAACTTCATACTTAACCGGACAGACAATCTCAACCACAGAGTATCCTAAGTTTAACATGAATTCATCTTCATGGGGTCCTTGACCGGACAGAGCATCTTAACTTCAGATGGACGCTGGGAGGCAGGTTCAGTCAGCGATATGCAAGCCAGAATGCTTTCAGCTAGGACGCAGGGTCACGATGCCTACCATCAACAACTACGGCAGGCACACGAGTCTGAGATTTGATGGGACCCAATCATCAGAGGCTTATCCTTCCAATGTAGGTCAAGGACCATGATGCAATTTCTCAGCACAGCCAGATGATAGTTATTCAGTTTGAAAGATATCCAGAGCTGTGCTGGCACACAACGCATCAGCGTGGCAGGACTGGGGAAAGGTCAGCCTCGTATATCTCAGGCCTTCTGTCACAGGAACTTTGATGATTATTTATAAAAAGTGCACAACAGGAAGAGACCTGTAGCAAAATATGAATTCCCTCTTCCAGCTGCAGACGTCTGCCGGTGGGAGAGCTAAAGAAGGGCTTGCATCTAGGATCCTCTGAAAGGTCTGGGATATCTGGCTTCCCAGCAGCATCTACATGACTCCAGACTCCAATTACTGGGAGCCACATCCCCTCTGACGTTCACAAAAGCCTTTGTTATCACTCTGCCCACAAACACAGCTCGCCTGTGCTTAGCCTTGGAATTGGCTGGATTGGTGTGTATTAACCAGCTGATATAAGGAGAGGATTTCAAAAGGGAAAGGTGGTTTCATCTGGGTCTGCTTTAATTATATGCTACGTTGCGGACCATGTTGCTGGATGAGGTGGGCAGGCAAAGACGCTCCTGGGCCTCTGCAGATAAATGTGCCTTTTTTCCTCCATACAAAGTTCTTTCTTTTCTCAGTCTTCTCATCCTCGTGCTTAGAGGCTAGAAGTCGCACGCTAGTTGGGGAGTTGTATATCGTAGGTGTGTGAAGCATTAGTGCGTGCAGCTTCAGGATAATTAATCATTGAACATATGCTTCACTTCATGGATGCAATAAAGGACACTCTTTGGCCGCTTGATTCTCCATGCCTTGATAATTAAAGCATGATAAATACATTTATCTATTCATTAATGAGTGACCTTGGGAGGCTGTCTTTGTACATCACTACATAAGAGAGGCAAAGAAAAATTGTGCAAGGCAAACTTGCTTCCTTTGAAGGCTAAATATCCCTCTCCATTAGCTGTAAGACATTAAGGGAGTCTTAAGTGAACTGGCCTGATTTAAGCAGATATATAGAGCAATTTCAATACCCTGTGGTCCACATGGTCTGTTTTAAGTTCGGAAAGGGAACTTCGATTAATGAACGATTTATACCAAGAAAGAGAGCATGACTATCCGACTTGCCCGCAGCTGGAACACCTCTTTTAGTAATGAACCTGGGGCTCATACTTACATAGTCGTTCACTGGTAACTGGTCCATGACGTCCCGAGCCTGACGTGGTCCTCTCGCCTCCAGCTCTGGGGTCTCCTCTACGTCCTCTACGTCGTGGAATTCAGCATCTGCGTCACAGAAGGAAAGACAGTAACGCTTGCTACTAAAAAACTGATATCACAAAAGGCCTCTTTGATCTTCCTTAAGAACATAAAGCCATCCAGTACTATAATGCCCTTATTTGGAAAAAACAGAAGTTGGTTTGTGGCAAAAATGCTCTTTAAAACATGGAGTATTGTGTCCTTGATCAGTCGATCAATGATTGCTTAGGACATTTCTAGAGCTTTAACCATAAAATTCAGTGTTTTTTTATTTTTATTTTTGCCTTCCTATTGAAGAAACAAGTACAAGCAAACAGTGGAGGGAAAAATAAATTACAGACTTGACTCTAGGCTATTCTGAAACCTTATTACTAAGGATGAATTGGATTTCGAGGCAGTGAAGCCCTGTTTGTAACCTCTGAGAGGAGATGGGTGGATCCAGTGGATGGGCAGATCTTGGCAAATCTCCCAGATCTTGGAATTCAACAGGAATGTTTTGTTGGAGACTGGTTCTTCAGCAGGGATCCATATCTGAGAGTCCACCATCTGCATGTCCACTTCACCTGTCTCACTCACCTGCAAAAAGAATGTACATTTTAATGCATACACAAAAGCATTTATACTGGGTCATAGATAGGGATGGATGATCCTCTGATCATACCATGGTGATCTGGATACTGTGAAGGACAATATTGCCAATATTTCTAATACCAGTCAATCACAGCTATTTAATATTATATATATTATTATATAATAATAATCTTTACACTTTAGTATATTAAAACATAAAAATGAGTTCCAGAAGCTTTATACACTTGGACGGTATCGATATTGCTTCACCAAGATTTAATTTTGTGCTAAATCTTCTCACCATTTCCATAAACTGCATTGCACCAGAGTTCAGATGGCCACTGAAGCTAAATTTGGAAGTTATCTTGCATGCTGATACCTTCTATTACACAAGTTATTATAGGCGTTCAGCAATGTGCTAAACTGCAAATGATCAGACTTCTGTTTTTAACTACAATTATACAATCCGTTTTAACGGTTAAATAATCTGAATCATTAAACTATCATCACATAAAGCCATTATAATAATTAACCGCATTTACGTTTTAACTTTAATGTGAATGATGTGTCTTTGTCACAGCCTCTGTTTAGTTCTGCAGTCTCTGTTTAAATGAATGTCATGAGTGAAGTGTCAGCAGTTTGAGCAGTTTGCAACTGGCTCCTTGTGTCTTTCAGCAGTTCTGCATATGGTAAGATGAGAAATAGATTCTGTTTTACACAACTTGCTAACACAGTTCATATTTTCACTTCAAAGCCTATTTTATGCATTGATTTTGTTCTGTGTGAAAAAATAAAATGACTAGTTTAACAAAACACTTAGGATCAATATTTGTACTGTATGTGGGGTTCAAGGGCAAAATTGATACTTCAGTTGTGCTTTCTGAAGCTCATTTGGCTTGAAACTGACCCAATTCTTTCCGACCCTCCAAACACATTTCTGTTTGTCAGGTTATTGCGCATACAGGCATCCTAAGTCTCCTTCCCACAACCAGAACAAGATAAAGCTGGAGTCTCTGCTTTATGCTATTGTCTTGGACCATTTCACTCTTTTACTCTGCAGGGAACAGAGAACTACAGTAACTGCTGACCATGGCTAAAATATTTAATTTGACCTCTCTTAAAGACTATAGCTGTACCTTCTTGTAAAAAACACTTATTTCTTCCCTGGCTTTGAAAAAAAAAAGCCCTTTTCTGCAGGCACTGGTGGTGTTGCATTTTAATTTGTACAGCAATAGGAGTACACAAATATATCTGACTTTAAGATGACTTTAAAGTCTGTCTGCTGTGTTGGTCTGAGGAAGGACTGAGATGTTATTCAATTCTCTAGGCCAGGGGTAGGCAACGTTAGTCCTGGAGTGCCGATGTCCTGCAGAGTTTAGCTCCAACCCTGAAATAAATCCTCACTTGTCTGTAGCCTTAGTAATCCTGAAGACCTTGATTAGATTGTTCAGGTGTGTTTGATTAGGGGTTAGAGCTAAACTCTGCAGGACAGCGGCACTCCAGGCCCGACGTTGCCTATCCCTGCTCTAGGCAATGGTTCTCAAACCTCTCCATGAAGTATCCCCAGCACTGCATGTTTTATATGTCTCCATATACTGTATGTGATACACCCACTTCAGGTCCTGCAGTCTCCACTAATGAGCTGATGAGCTGAATCAGGTGTGATAGATAAGGGAGACATACAAAATGTGCAGTGCTGGGGGTACTCCAGGACAGGTTTGAGAACCGCTGCTCTAGGCATATTAAAGTAGACTGTGGTGCATCCACCTTGTCACCCATTATAAAACGAATTATACAACTGCTAATAGTGTACTTAATTTGTTAGTTCTGCAGTTCATAAGCTGTTAAGTAAATTATTATTGCTTAATGATAGCGATCGTATGTCAGTTTGATCTAAATGAGATCTAGAAAGCATCTTTGGGTAATATAATCACATGAGGTATATGTTTGTTGTGCTTGTAGTTATGTGTAAATAGAAGTACAAACAAACTCTGCTCCATTCCCTTGTTAATTAGTGCAGAGACCAGAGAAACGGCTCACATGACAAATATTTTTACAAGGTGATTTTCTCCCAGTCTAAGGCTTAATTGCACATTAGTTAAGCTTGATGTAGAATCCTGAGGCTATTGTCTGAGCTACTATCATTTATATTAGATTCCCCTCTTTCTCTTCCATTTGCTCTCCCTCTCAGCCCTCTTTTTTCATCCCGCTGCTCTTGTTTTATTAGAAGTCATTTTCGATGCCTTTCCTTGTTTGTTGGGAAGTGACACAGCACTGACCTGTAACGGTTCCAGTTCCGCCTGATTAAAAGCTTCACTCGTTGCGCCTTTGAGACAGTTTCTTTGCTCCGGCCCCCTTTCCCTCAAATCACGCTAAACTAATGATGACTAGGAGGACAGCCTGCATGACTCAAGCAGTGAAGGATGCTGTTTTAGCCTAAAATTAAAACGAGGGCCAGCAGTGCAAGTAGGCTGCTTTAATTGGCCATCTTGACTGCTCGAGCAAAGCGTGCCTTTCATACGAGTAAACAAAGGTTAGGGCACTGATCCTACAACATTTTATCACACTTTTCGAGAAATTAGCCAGATAAGTTTAAGGGTGGGTTCTCTTGAGACATCTAAAAGTTGCGGAAGAGGCATTGAAGGGAAAAGAGCAAAGCTGAATTATGTCTCGACCAAGGGGTCAAGGTTTGGCTGGTTAGCATGGCCCAGTTAGTATGACCCCTGCTGGTCAATGCTGAAATCGTACCATCAAAATGCCTCTTTCTCCATTCATCAATGTAGCTTTAAACAAGCATCCATATATATATATATATATATATATATATATATATATATATATTATATTATATATATATATATATATATATATAATTATAATATTATTTTTTCTAGTGTTATCCAAAAAAAAAAAAAAAAAAAAATAATAATGTAGCGGGCGGCACATGATGCTTTAGTAATCTGCTGATTTGGTGCTCAGAAACATGAATTATTATCAGTGAAAAATATTTTGCTACATTATAAATGATGTTACTTGATTTTAAACAGATTTAATTGATCTTTTCTGAATAAAAATGTTAATTTCATAAAAAAATAAAGTCAAACTGACCCCAAATTTCTGAACAATACTGTATGCCTCAGGGGATTGGCTCAAAACGGTTGTGTCCAGAACTGAGTACCCATGAGCGAAATGCAGAATTCAAAGCATGTTCTTCCAAAGGCATGCCTTTGAGATGAATAGGAATGCTAACAAATATCTTTCTTAGGGTTAGTCCGGGAGTTTTACATTTTTTAATGCCAAGGATCTTAAAGGATCCAAGAATTTTAATGCCAAATAAGATGTTTCACTTGTGATGACCTTTCTTTGTAAAATATAAAAACAGCTGTGAAAATTTTTACACTGTAAGGAGAAATTAACACTTAAAAAAAAAATTAATTCTTATCGTTATAATAATGTAATGTAATTCTTATCAGCTATAATAGATAAGATGCAATTATATGCAATTATTCATAACTACATGTAAACCTCGAAATGGAAAGTATAAATAGCAATGATGATGCGGAAAAGAGAGGGTGCACACACAGAGGTAGTTACCAAATTTATCCTGAGACTCAAGGGTTGTGCAGGAAGACAGGCCATGATTTCATCGTAGACATTTGGGCAGTTGGAGACCAGTGGGAAGTTCAGGGATTACCGCTTTCATCATTTCCCAGACTGAATAAATTGAAAATGGTAAACAAACTGGCAGCATACAATTTATGCTTGTCACCTGGTCGTGCTCGTAGGCTGCTTTATTTCCTTATCAGTGGCATGCAGTTTCTCCTCAGCCAGCATTGTTTTGTGGTGAAGCGTGTTAAGGCAGCTTGCTCTGGGACCACAGTCGCATGCCCTGCGGCTCAGCTGCACTTGGAGCTAATAATGTGGATTTTAACCTCTACTTCCTTTACATGCTCACAACCTTGGAAAGAACGACCTGCTTCTCTCTCTCTCTCTCTCTCTCTCTCTCTCTTGCTCTCTCTATCGTCCACAGGCAAGCAGTCTTTGGTTTCAATAGCATCCTGATTTATCCCAGGCCTCCATGCTGGTATGTATATAATCTAAGATTTAGAGAAAGCAGGAATGTAATCAGGCAGTTAGCAAGCCTAAATAATTCTGTCATCTTTGTGTGAAGCCCACAGCTTGCATTTTTAGCATTTTACACTCTTTAGTCTGTTTATCCAATAAATGAGAGATCATTTCTGTGAATGTTCTCCTGGTTAGCTGCGTCTTTGTGGTAGGAACAGCTTGCTCCATCTTGCACCATGTGTCCCCGTCCCCCCTCGAGAACCAGGCGCATCACTCGCTCTCTTTCCGTCTACCCTCTCTCTCTAGCCCCACTGCTTCAGCCCTGGCCAACTCTGATTGATTTCACATCTGTGAAATAAAGCTTAGCCGAAAAATCTAATTAGGTTTCACAATGAGCAAAAAAAAAAAAAAAAGGGAGAAATGGCAGCGACATATGGCGTTGGCTTCGCAATTAGTATCTGTAAACATGGATTCGACATTAAAACGATGAGGAAGAGAACATGCAGGCTGTTTCTGCCTATAATACCTTCTGTTCCAAAAGTCAAAGAGGATGTCTGGGAACTTGTGACAACAATAGATCACTGTGTTTTTAATACAAATCGGAGAGGTGCGACACTTTGCCGCACACTTCCATTTTCGATATGAACTGCGACGGAAAGAGAGTTTAGCGCTTTCGAAGCCGCCTGCCATTCTCCATGACACCGATAAATTGGATGTTTGATTGATAGAATTTCGCCCATCACTCTTGCCGAGCATCACAGACACAGCCATTAGAGTAGGAGAACAGAGATGAATCACTTCAGCCCTGAGTCAAGTGAAATTTACGGAGCAAACATCTTCAAATACCATTTTAATGGCTTACCTTTCTCAAGGACCCCTCTCTCTCTCCTTAAGGCTATTTGGGCTGAGGCTTCAGAGGAGATGATTAAAAATTAATATTAGTTCAGGATTGACGGCAAACACCATTTGATGTGTGCCACAAAGAGGTTATGGGATTGTGGACTTTCGGATGGATTCACGGCCACAGGAGAACCAAGTTTATACTTTTGTGGAAAATGCTGGAGGGGATGATGAGATGGTGGAGGTGGGTTGGGGAGTATGCGTGGGTTTGCTGGTTAGTTGGATTGCGGATAAATGGTTGGAGCGAGTTTCATTTTTTGCAAAATTCATTATTTTTTTTTCCTGTTTTAAGGAAGCAGAATGCTGAAAGATGTGTTTGGTGAGATTAAAATACCTCTATGTCGATGGTCTTTGAGTCCAGCTTGGGCAGCTCCTTGGTTTGAGTCCTGATGTAGCATCTCTGGTGCTTGGCAAAACGAATGCCTGTGATGCCCTTGAAAGACATAAATGTTAATGAGATTGACTGTTTATTCCATGATTTAAAAAAAAGCCGCATTTGACCTCAAATACTCTCAGAAAATCACCCCGAAGCCTTTTCAGCGCAGCGCAGATACAGGGAATGTTATATAACTAAAGCAACGGGAATCAGTTCCTAGCCAATTCAAGATTATTGGTCTACAGCCCCAGCCAGTAGAGAGGTATACTGCCGAAGCCATGATTATATGTAGGCAAAGCCCATTGATTTGCAGCACTTATGGGCTGTGTTGCGAAGCTAATCTGTTTGGTGAAGTGAGGAGCTTTTCCTGAAAGCCACAGCTGATGGTCTGCCATACAGAATTTGTTGCTTTACACTTGAAAAGAGAAAAACCCATTTTAGCAGGAGCATCTGAAGAAAGTTCTTTACTGTCTGAAAGTAGTCTTCGAAGGGAAATAAAGGCTATCGTGTTACAGACTCTTCACTCGGAAGAATAAAAACAATATCTCCCTGCATTCGGGAATACATTAAGTAATCCACAGTTGCTCTGGTTTTGCTGTTGTAGCATAGGGAAAGTGAGAGTGAGTATGATGCCGTCGGAGCTGAATTATTTTTGCAGTATCAACGGAAGCATCATAAATTCATGTGTTGTGTGCTCTTGTAACTACTGTTAGACAGCACACTAACAATTGTCATTTTTACCTAAGCTCATCGGTTAGTGAAGAAACGGTTATGAGAGGATTGAAAAGTGCATTGTTTGTGCCGAAAATCATTGTGACAAATTGCTCTTCAGTCTGGTAATGGTTTGCTTTTGCACGCAAGACGGACCTATCTTCTGATGAGAAATGCATTTATTGCTGAGCCTGGTCAACTGGAAAATGGAGAGACTCTTCATTACAGGGATAAAAAAAAAAAAAAATTAGGAAAAGGATGTCATTTAAGAAAGAGTGTTGAAGTACAGTTTTGCCATTAGCCAGATTAAATGTGTGCATGCTCTAAAACAATTATTCGAATGGAAGCACTGAATGATGCAATTGGCAGAGAGGGCAAAGGAGCGCTGCTCCAAGCATTGGCACATTACTCGTATGTAGATGCCCACACCTGTTTCCACCAGTTATTGGTTTGAGAGACAACAAATACTGCTTCCTGAATGCAGGTGAAGTCAAGGGCTGGCGCTAAACTAAATTACCACTGAGGAATCGCTCTTAACACCATTACTAGATCTAAGACCAGACCTAATCTGTGTCTGGGAAACTGACCCTGGCAGTATACTGTTTCTGAATTAGGATGTTATAAACGAAATTTGACTTTGTTAAGAAATTCCCCCTGCTTCTTTACCGACTTCTTGTATCATCAAATGGGCGGTAAGATAGCTCATCTCGTCTTCCTGTAGGACAAACTAATCATTGTTATTCTCCACACTGATGGACATAGACAGTGATTATTGGCAAAATCATTTAAAGCCTTGCTTTCAGCCTCTTTTGTAACTGGTTTTTAGAAAGACTACAACGGTTGGAGAAAAATGTGCCATTTGTTCATTAGGAAACCCTTTTGTTTGTAGCTCTTTTGCACGTTCCACCTCAAAGTAAAACATTAAAAAATGTAAGTTACAAAGTCAAAGTTATAAGAAACAATACTGCACAGTTGTGAGAGTTGCATATGCATAAACAACCTTTTAGAGGTTTAGGGGTCTGTAAAATATATAATTGTTTTTGAAAGTATATTTTGGTTGCTTAATATTTTTGTGGAAACCATGATACTTTAGAATTCTTTAAAGAATAGAAGGTTTTAAAAACAGCATTTATTGAAATAGAATGTTTTGTGACAATGCAGGTCTTCACTGTCAGTTTGATTAATGTATTATTACTTTTATTCTACAATGTTGCAATAATTATTTAAAAATTCCCCAAACTTTTGAATGATATGCAATGATGCAGCATACGCAGTAATTTCTGGACATTAAATAAATAAATATAATGGAAATTCACTTGTACTCTACCTTGTATTGTAGCAAAATATATTACTGGAACATGCTGAAGGACACTTTATGACTTTTGGTTCATAACACAGTCTATGCGATGCGTCTCCTTGGCTTTCCCTATAAGCTGCTGTTGTGGAATTCTCATTATTACTTTTAAGTTTCTGGAGGACACTCAGAGTACTTGTCTGAAACAATAGAGGAATGATTTTGCAGTGTTTTCTGTTGGCATTACCACTGCATTTCCATTCATAGGCTGTAGCCTTCAGGCTCTGTGGAGATGGTTTGTAGTTTTAGTGTGTGTAATGACTTGCAACATCCCTCCTTCACAAAAATCAATTCCAAAGTCTGCCCTGAGCCAGAAGGTGCAAGAAGTGCCGAAGAGGGCTCGGTGCTCGAACTCCCCTTTCATTTATATCAACATGTGATTTGAATGATTTTACCTATTCACTTGTTTTCTGGTTTCCCATGGCAATGCCTTGAATGAAACTAATCTTTTTTGTGGCTTTGCTCCACTGACCATAGTAATTTAGAAAGAAGATGGGGCCAGCAACAAGTGTGTCTGAATGCTGATGTGAGATGTCATCGCTGCCAGTTTGCTTTTGCTTAGCACAGTGCTTTTCAGAGATTCAATATCATCAGTCTGAGAGAAGAAAAACATTCTGTCTGTATTTTGACAGCAGTTCCTAGGCTGAGACTCGGATTGCAGGAATGTGAGCTGAATCTCTCACATCACAATGAAAATATTTCACATGTATGTCATAAACCCTTACATTTTTGAAGTCATGCACCTCCAGGACCTCGTCAGTGCCGTTTCCCATCCTGAACATCTCGATGCGTTTCTCTGGATAGATTTCCATCATGCTCTGAGTCTCCATTCCATCCAGTACGGCTTTATACTGATGATCATATACCTGTTCGGACACATACAACCCAACATAACAAATTAAAAACACAGTGCTACTAGAATATCATGTCTGCAGCAATAGAATGTCCCATTTAAAATAAACTGGATTTCACTGGATAACATAAAATTTCAAGTGGTATCTGAAAGCTAAATTTAAAGCTACATTTACTTTTCTGAGATGTTTACATATAAGCATATCAACTGATATCAAGGTCATTTTTACTGAATGTATGATCTTGGAGGACTTCAAAACATTACCTATATTGTACCGATGTTTGAAAACCAGAAAGTGTAACGTATTAGTAAAACTTTAATAATTATTTACATTAAAAAAAAAATTATTTTTGCTTTAAATGTCTTTTTAACATCTTACCTGTAATTTAAACTCTAAGAAACCTTTTGTGAAATGTTTTGCTATTTTTATAATACTTTTTAGTCCCAAGATAATGCTGCACCTAAGAACACCAATTTAGTTCTCATCACTTCTTAATTGCTTCTCAAAGAAGTTTTTAAAAACGTTTTTGACAACCACTGTATGGACAAAAAAAAAAATATTCAGAATAAAGTCTTCTTTTATGTTCCACAGAAGAAAATAAGTCACACATGTTTGGAATGACATTACATTGTTCTGTAAATGATGACAACATTTTTATTTTTAGTTGAAATATTCCACTAATATGTACTCACTTTATGAATCTTTCCTGGTTGCTCATTAACACAAGAATAATATCTTCTGTCAAAGCCAGTCAGTTTGCTCAGGCTGATGGGCAGCATGACTACGACCTCTATTAATAAATGTGAACTGGCAGCTGCTCTTAGTTGCCATAAGTACGCTTCAAGTAGACTTAACAAATGTCTGATTTGTCTGATTGTCTGAGGTCTCGGAAGCATTATATGGCTTTCCCGTTGCCAGGCCTCGCAGCGCTGCTGTTTATCTCAGCGCTTTCTTAAATGCTGTTTTTGGGCATGCATGGGTGGCTCCTCTCTGTCTACAAAAATGATTCATGCCCACCAGCCAAAAACCCTGCTATTAATATTTATGTGTGTGTTGTGTTATGATGAGAAATTACACTGCTCAGCTCACCCTCATCTGTCTCAGTAGCATTTCTGAGTAATATGTTATGCTTAGACATAAGGCAAAAGATGCACACACACAAATATAATACTACATTAAGATTAATGTCAGAAATCAACGTGTATTCTGATTATTAAAGTGCTTTATGCAGTGTTGCATAGAACAGTAAACACATCATTTAATATCGACTTGTTTGTCAGCTCTGTTGTGGAGAGTGTAATGTATTGAAATTAGCTTGAAAGTAACTTCTGCACGGATCTGCATCTGTATTCATCCATATATAAAGAGGAAGTTATGTGGAGATGTAAGCGTATGAGTGTGGCGACAGCAGAACTGATTGGACTACAGTGAGTTGTAAAGAGAATGAATTATAGAATATTCCATTACTGAGAAGAAGTGGGGAGATATAATGCTTTTATTAGTGCTTTGTTTATTGCTGCAGTTTGAGGGGGTAATTTTGTTCTGTCGATGCCTTATTGATTGAAATTATTTTCAATCACTCTGTTCATCACAGAGCTATCATATGACTTCAGAAGGTGCTTTTTGAAATGATACAGCCCCAGTGTCCATTTCTTTCATTATTTAGACAATATTTTTTAATTTTTGTTCCCCAGAAGAAATTCATATGGCTTCTTAACAACATGAGGTTGATGATGACCGTTTTCATTTTGGCTGGAACTATCCCTTAAAGAACATGATAAAGAGTTAATGAACTGGGTGTCCTGTGAAAGACCTTGTCAGTGTCAATCCAGCTTGAAGCTACTGCAGGCATTCTTATTGATTAAAATTGCAGAGCTTTTTAAATCCGCATTCCCTGTCTTTGTTGTTGTTGTTGTTGTTGTTACTCTCCTGTATTATGACAAACCTCAAAAGACCTTCCCCTTCAGCATATTTAACCTAACTCATTTTGTCTACTCTGTGCTTTCTTGTATCCAAGTTACCGGAATAGATGACAAAAAAGACTAGATATTACAAAGAAATAATGATAATGAAAGTGAATTAGCTCTCAGCACTATGGGAGAGTACTGGAGCCCAAGGCGAAACACAGAGAAATGTATTCATTAGTGCTCCATCATGCAGATACCTTGAGCACTGCATTGATTCGTGTAATACAGTGTTTGCTTTTTCAAATTTCAGACACTCAATAAGCCTACGGTGACCATGCTACTTACCTGACAGGATTAAATATGATTTAATTTAACCATCGTCATGCCAGAATTCTCACAAAACATATTAAAAGTATTGCGAATTGAGGTGATAATGGACATTATAACAATATTAACAAATAAAAATAATTGTTAAAAGGTGTTATTTAAAGGTGTTAATTTATTGTTATTTTAATTACATAAAAAATGCATGCATGCATTCAAAACATTTTTTTTTAATTATCTGCATTTTAGAGCTTTTCTTAGCAAATATTGATAAATGTTAGTGATTCTCAACCTTTAGTGTCTTTCTGATACTTCGATAGTATAAAATAATGGTCACACTTTGTTTTAAGATCCAATTCTCGCTATTAACAAACCATTAACTATGACTTTTGCCTCAATGAACTCCTAATTTGCTGCTTCTTAATAGTTAGTTGTTGAGTTTTGAGGTTTTGGGTAGGATTAGGCATGGAGAGTACGGTCATGCAGAATATGTGCTTTATAAGTACTAATAAACAGCCAATATGTTAATAATAGGCATGTTAATAAGAAACTAATTAATAGTGAGAATTGGTCTCTATACTAAAGTGTTACCAAAATAATGAACTGTGATTTAATTTTGATTACAGAAGATTTAAGAACTGTTCTCTATTTTATACAACAGTTGTTGAGGGCACAAGTTAAATTAGTATGTTTCTTTTTTAAATGCTAAACAACTTAATTTTAAATGATGACTTAAAAATTAAGTAATCAAGTGTCCACCTAGTTGAGAATCCATTATGTATATATGCGATGAATATGATGCGACTGGTTAATTGGAATGTCATGTTTAAAGAATTAAATAATTATTATTTTAAATCGATTGACAGCCCTATTTTTAAAATTCCTTTTCAACTTGCCTTGCACTTTGTCACATTTTTCCAGACTTTTTTTTTTTTTGTCCATGATATTAATTCGCTTAGTTGGTCTCAAAACAGGAAAAAAAAAAGCTGTATTACAGGACAGAGAAAATTTAATATTGTATCCCTGGGAGATCATAAGAATGTACTGGCAAGTTCAGAGACTGCTCATGATATATTGTTAAAATCATCCCTAGTGCCTAGGCCTTGAGCTCTCAATTCCTGCCAAACTCATTACTTTATAAAAGAGGCATTTGAGAAGCAGTCGTTTGTTTACATTTTTGGAGGTACATCATGTGACCACCACAGGAGCTTTTCAGACTTATGACAATCTACGCATTGAGAATTCAGGTAGATTACATATAATCTACTTCCCGGTGATGCCACCTGGCTTTAATATACTTCAAGTACCCATGATAGATAACATGTGGAGGAGTTTTCAGAGTTCTCTTGTTTACTTCTTTTTATCTAATGCATGTCTGATCTCTTAGGTGGCCCAGCATATGGAGACTCTCAGGAGAGACCCACCCTGAGGAGAATTAATAACAGACAAGGAAGCCAATGAAGTCTGAGAGTGGTTTGCATCATCGTGTCCTACTGGTCCCCTGAGGACGCACGTTAAAGGTCGTCCAGACGCTGTCACAGGTGAGTGGAGGAGAGAGGCTAGTATGCTCATGACAGCATATCCCCTCGTTGTCCTCAAGGGCCTAGAGATGCGACCACACGTCAGAGCGCAACATGATGGCTGTCATTCAGAAGTGAGACAATGACTTCACTTGTGTCATTACCCTGCTGAGAAGAAGACCTGAGACGTACCAGTGTCAACGGCACTGCCACGTTGCCAGCTTTATCATGGAGGAGTTCAACAGACTCCAGTAATTGAGTTGTTTTTCAGCATTCGCCTCAAGAATATCTATATTCCTCTCAGAATTGCTATTTTATTTCTGTGCTTTATGGGTTTCTTGTTGTTTTTGGTGTACGAAGCGAGTGAAAAATCCATCAGACTCGATAGCTGACAGATGCCACCCAACGAAATAAATACTAACTGGCTTTCAGTTGGCGCTGAAATATAGTACTTTGACGATGGAAGTGTGAGTACAGCTGTAGATTTAGCACTGGTTTGGTTGCAATACATGAATCACCTGCAGGGTGTGCAGTCGTCTCCTCCCCTCTGCTTCTCTCCAGCAACCCTGGCTCTCCACATGCTCCCTGCACTCCCATGAATGATGATTTAACAACTACTATTCACATGGGTAGTCACATGAGCACAGCAAATTCCTCCCCGGGGTTGAGCGCCCCTCTGAAATGTTGTTAAGAGAGGTTTTTTTCCTCCTCCTCCTCTGACTTCCCCCATCTCTGTTTTCCACAAATTTTTCCCTTCATTTTGAGTGAAAAAGAAGTACATTTTTCTTGCAGATTCAAAACGAACACAGCTGGAACTGTCACAACAGCCCCCACAGCAACACTGCCATTTTTACAACTTCCCTACTTCCTTTGGTTTCTTTTGCCATTAGGAAAATTAAAGACACCCTTCATTCGATCGACAGCTTGGCTTTCATCTCATAGAAAAGACAAAGTGACACTAGTGTATGAGCTATAATGAAAGCTGGATTCTCTAAAAATTAAAAAGACACTCTAAAGAAAGAAAGAAAGAAAGAAAAAAACTCCAGGGTATATTGCTGTAAAATGAAGATCCCCTCAGGAAATAACTTCTCCAGATCAGTTGGAGACAGCGGTGCAGATGGCATTCACATGTGTTCAATGCATGTCAAAAGCCACTGTGTGAGCTACTGTGTAGTTATTATTATAGGAATTAAATGATATTCTCATTTCAGCGTGCGCTAAAGATAACAATTCACCCATTGATGGGCTCTTCATTACCGCACTGATCTGGTCTGACTCCATTTTATCTGCCCTGAATGGTGCAGATAACAGCGGGTTCATTTCCATCACAGGTTCATCTCTATGAAATGCAAATGGTTTTCCTGTTCCATTTATTTCTCCCTTCAAAAGCCTCAGATATCAGGTATAAGCCACAGACCACTCACTGTGTTTGTGGTTGTGTTTGGGAAAAAAGGCAAATATTTATTTATTTTTATTTTTTTGCTGTTCTGAGACAAAGGAATTATGGAAGCAGACACCGATGACAAGGCTTGTCAGGCTGTATGACCATTACAGTTAAGATAAATGCGAAGAGAATGCTTTCAGGGCTGCCAGATGCATTTAGTACAGCATCTGGAGATGTCCGATGAAGACAAGCGGTTGCTTTCCCGACAGTCGTCTGTTTCGAAAATGGGGAAAACGATGGTTCACTAGCTAATATGGTGTTACGGTGACATTTATTTCATTTATCCACTTTCTTTGTCTGGTTATAGTTTATCATTTTTTTTTAAAAGACCTCCAAAAGTTAGTCTAAATTGTTCATCTGTCTAAATTGAGAGGTCTCAATATCTTTGTAGCCTAGCAGCTATACACTAACCCACAAAGGTCCCGTTCGTTAAAATGAAAGGCCCAGCATCAAAGGCACATCTGAAAATAATACATACCTCAGATGAGATTTTAGAACACATGCCGTGTAAATACACAAGCTTGTTATTATTGGATGTTTAATTACAACCGTTTACATAAGGAACCGAGGCCAAGAGCATCTTGTTTTCTAGGGCTCTTTTGTGCCTCTTTCAGTTCTTATTATAGCTCTGTCAACAGCAGAGTTAAAATCAACTTTTGCTTCACCCGAAAGCCACAGCTAACTATTAAAAATAGAAGTGAGCTCCCTTGCGGACATTTTGGATGCAGAACAGAAGGGGTATGAATCACTGCTTGTCTATAACTAGCTACGTTTAATGTGCACCACAAATAATAAACAATAGAGAGTGGGTTGGCACTCATCGCAGTACAAATCACATCAGTGGACGCAGAGTGATGTAGTAATACAGAACATATTTCTTAACGCTAACTGTGTGCACTTTGATGTAGACAATTCAAATATAATTACTCACACGCCATACTTCACATCTCAGGCACTGTAAATTGTTCAGTTGGCTAAAAATGCCTCTTTATAGCACAAACTGAACTCTTGGTGGAATTTTAAATGCACAATTGCAAAGCAATTATAGAGAAGGTATTTCAGTAGCTTAATTGTTGGAGAGCTGCAAGCTCATTCCTCTATATTTATACTCCAGAGGTTCACTGAGAATTCCTTCACAGGCGAGGGTCTCCCCATGAGGGGATCGCAATGACCCAGTTTCTCCGCCCAGATCCCCTGCGAGTCGCTGTCGTTTGCCACGTATGACCACCTTGCTGTGGTTGACTTGCATTTGCAGCTGCTTTCAATTTGCTGGGGCACCCCGGTCCCTTTCTTCAGAGCCAACGCATACATGACTAATCGCACCAGCCATTTTAAACAACTTGAGCTCTCACTGGCGATAAATCACTTTGATCTGAGCTACTGTGCGGGTAATAGAGCTATGTTCAGGAGGTAGGGGAACTGTGGAGCATTGGGAGCAATTGCGTTTTCTCCCTAGTCAGCACGCAATTGTAAGGCAGGATCAGGGACTGGGACATTGCACTTTGAATCATTGTTTGCTTTTATGATCTGTTGAAAATCAACAAGCAAGTGCCGTTTAATACCTTTCTGTTTGGGCTAACTCACCTAGCCTAGTGATATCAGAGGTATGAAACGTGATTTTTTTTTTGTTATATTTAGGCATGACATAGGTTGAAAGAGATCAAGGTGCATACAGTATTTGAATGTGTTTTGGGACATTGTTATTCTTTGCAGGAAAAAACAAATATTTATTTTTTGCTTCCAAAAGTTGTCCCAAAGGAAATAATGAAAGCTCTTTCAACAGGACGAAAGAACATTTTCAGGACATTGGGTGATGCAACACTCCCAAGCTTCTGCTCTCACAACCGTGATTGATATCTCTGTGCTGAAGTGTGGACACAACTGATGTGGAGTTTATAAATAAAACCTTCAAGAGGTGACAAAAGACCTTTCCCAAGAATACTGGGGAGTCTCACACTTTGTTTCCCTCCTCTTTTTTCTGTTATTCTTTGCAAGGTTTGAGTGACTGCTATTCGAGTGAAAAACACACAATGATTCCTGTAATTGATTGTTCCTCTGAATGGCCTTGCAGTGTAAGAATGCAGGCCAATCTTCCGTCATAATAGGGTACAGGATACCGCATGAAATATTCATCAAACGCTTCAAAATGCTGGCACACTCTGGGATGTCTTTGTGAATGTAAAACAGATTTCACACGGAAAATATGGAGCTAAATGTCCATCTAAGAGCTGGGTATAGAGCCATTCAGCTGCAAAGGAAGTAACCTCTCCTGCTGTGGGAGAGGACATGATGACCCCGATTGTTACTCAGACTTACTAAAAATGACTAAATTGACTGAAGACATTCAATACTCCAGTGGCTAAGTGGCATTCAGACTGCTTGTGAGAGCAAATGCTCTGTGTTTTCAAGCTTTCAGATGCATGGGATAATTTGATTAACAGCATTAGCTGCTAATGAGAAGAGAAATGTAGCTTGGCTGAGGAGAACTATTAAGGAGCTGTTTTCATTTAAAACCATTGACTAAGGTCCAGAAACTAGAGGTTTTCTGAGCGGAAGACCATTTTAGTTCACTAATTTGTATGAAGGTGCATAACGAATGCAAAATATCTCTGCTATGTGTAGCCCACATTACAGCTTGACTGAATATAACAAAAGAACCTTGATTTTTTAGGGGTAGATAATGGAAAATTGTGTTTGGACAACAGTTTCCCTCCTAAAAGCATTTATTTTGTAAGCTTCACTTCATTCATAGCAGATCTCATAGGAGCTCTTGTCTTGAAAGCAGAATATTACTTATCTGACACTCCATCCTGCACTGTGGCAAGCAGGGAGACCTGAGGCAAGCGTTGAGACCAGAAAGAGCTTTAGAATCGCTCTGCTCTTAAAGTGTTTTTCAGGCATTACTGCTGCTGCAAAGCCCCAGTGATGGGAGTCATCATGTATCGCTTGCATAGTAACAACATTCTGGTTTTTGTGCTTTTGCCTTGGGTGAACGGAGGGGCAGCAGTTTATTTTGGTCTCTAAAGCCTAGCTCAAGACATAGATCTACATAAAAAGGATGAGAACCAAAGCTTGCCAAGTTTTCCTAGGAAAAGCTTTAAATGTAAATGTGCCAAAAGTTGTGATCCAAAGGATCAGCTTAGTAGTGGACAGAATAAAAATTTAAAGGCTGCAATAGAATACGTCAAGGTATTAATTACAAGTTATTATCGTAAGCTGCAAATGTAGCCAGCTGAGGAGCTTTCAAAGATTTTCTACATTTCTTGCATATTAACTACAATTTAACTTGTACTAAGATCAGTGTAAAAACATTTACAAATCTGTAAGAATCTATAGTTAATGTTACCAAAATTATGCTAAATTAAAGGCATTTCCTTATTGATGCATGTATTTTGTAAAACATGGTCAATGTATCATGATCAAATACACACAGTCCAACAACTATGCATCCATAAATGATCTTTCCTTTAATTTGTGTATTTTATCTCTTAGTAAAATCAGTGATTTCTCGTATTCTGACTACACGTTGATGTATATCACAGCCATCTTTAAATGAGGCTTAAGAAAATGTATCTCCAGTGTTGATGATCAAGTGTTTGTACTCGTGATGTTTCTCTCTCGCTATTGGATAACGCCTCTGTCGACAGCTAGTTTTTCCCGGTATCATGCAGAGCAAGTAGGTTCAGAGCTTGGAGGATTGTGGCAACAAAAAAAGTTCTCAATGCAGAGATGGCTTTGAGGTTAACAGCGGCAAAATGGTGTTAACCTTTGGTGTGTAAATGGAAACACAGTCTTCCACTTACTGAGGATTTCAAGTGGATAAGGAAGCAGAGAGCTCTCTGAATGTCGCTTTATCACATAGCACATGTAATGTTTTATACATGCATACAGCTATTTTTCACATTGCCAATGCAATCAGATATCTTTTAATGTTTCATCGTTTTGCCCCATTAAAATCTGTAAATGATGTGCCCAGTTATTAAATGAGGGTATTAGCTTATTTTCAGTATGCTTTGAACATGCTTTGAAACTCTTCATCAGTCAAGCTTTCTGGAGAGCCGTATTCAGTTGTAACCTTGGCGTGCGGAATACATCTGTGTTTACTGCAAATAGCTACACTGTCTGAGGGTTTTTAAAATTATTTTCTTTCAAGAGCTAAATTGACTTGATTTCGCTCTCTGCTGTCAATGCCTCTATAAGCAGAGAGAAAAATTATAGATCTAGGTAGAGCACAAACTAATCAACACCTCGTGTTTACTCTTCTTACAGACTTTGGCTGTGTCATTAGTAGATGAATGAGCTCCACATCGCTGATGGAAATCAGTTCACATTCCAACAGCTTGTGGAAAATATCTGCAAGGTCAATGATGATATTCAGTGTACCTCATCTTTGCTGTTCCACAAACTTAATTCCCCCCACTGAAAGCTCAATGGTGAGAAGTGAGATAAAAGTCTGATGTTTAATTGAATCAGTAATGTGCTAATTAAGCTTTTTGTGCATTTTGACTTCTTTATATACCTTATTAGAATGCAAATACAACACTATGAGTTATTATTTGTGTTTTCTGGTGTGAATTATCAAGTTTTTGATGAGACGCCATGCCTATTGCTTGATTTTATTTCCTGTCTGAGATCACCCTAGTGGTCAGTTGAAAAACACTTGTCTAGAGCCTTAATGATTGCAGGTATTTTTTTTTTTCAATTGTATTTTTAATTTTTTTTTGATATTCATTCGACTAAAATAGCATGTAACAATTTAGTAATTAGAAGAACATGCTAAATGAATTATATATAGTCTATTAAGTCAAACAGTCATATTCTTTACAGAAAGTTTTCTGCAAAAAATTGTTTAGTGCAATTTTAACATATTGTGTTCAATCTTTAATAAAACCAAAAAACTCATATTAATCCTTCTTGTCATCACTGTTGAAGAAATCAAAAATCCTTGTGTTAAACATTGCCAGTCTGGTTGTGTCTTGAAAACAATCTCAATATATTCCAGTTTCTTAAAACATTAAATTTAAGTAGCTCATTGTTATGTGATAGACAAACGCTTCTTGTTTACTTTTTCATTTAACAACTATAGCAGATTGTCTCATATACAACATGTGTTGAAGGGATAAATTATGCACTGATCAATTTCAAGGTGTCTGTTGGTTAGATTGCTGCTATGTCAAGTGAAAAGGCTAGCTATGTGATGTTGTATTTACACACTGGGCCTATTGTCATCTTTGATGACGTCTGTTTTGTTTTTCTCGGTACCGTGCAAATGTCATGCTTTCAGCAAGTCATGAAAATCCCATTATTTGCCAGTCCCAACATTATGAACATTTTCTTATGCTATAATTTTGATGTTGACAAAAGACAACGCTTAACAACATGCCAGCCCCCAACTAGTATGCAGGTCAATACTTTGCATGCATTGCCTCACTCATTGGAAATCTTTCAGCTCCCACTAGAAGATGCCAATCATATTTGTGTTTAATATTTTATCACTGAATCAAGCAGGATCCCCCCAAAGGGCTATTAACAATGACTGACTAGCAGAAGCACATCTGCTGGGGTACGCTGGGAAACTACCTTTGATAAGTGCCACATTGGAGCAACAAAACAACAACCGGTTCAGTCCAGTAATATCATCACATTAATGGGTGACTGAGTCCATTTTAAGCTTGTTATATAGATAAAATTCAGAAATGGTTCTCATATCAGAATGGGAAATTCACATTGACTATTATTCACATTTCAATGACTGTGAATTTAATTCCATATCTGTCTGACAGATTTAACCCTTAATCCATTGGAAATAATGAGGCACATTCTGTGGATCTGGGTGGTGTTAAGAACAGTTTCAGAAAAGTCAATGTGATGAAATCTACTCTTATGTGAGAGAACTGTGTGGCAGGACTAGTTCTTGGCACCCTGTGTGGAATCGAAACAGGATGTGAAAGCTCAATCAGAATCTAAATTGTGCAAGAGAAAGAGAACTGATCTCTGTTCTGTTCTCTGATTTTCAGGGGTCGACATCTTGATGGGAAAGAGGAAGAGGCAATGGAGGGTAAGGGAAATGGCCAGCACATCCATAATGAAGTGGAGAATATTTTATGTGTGTTGCTTGCACAGACCAAGAACATCATTGTGAATCTGTATTTGTCTGTCTAAAGTAATATTTGTGATTTCCCAAAACTTACTGATGCTAATATGTCTTTGCTATGGAGTGGCTGGTTATCATCTGTATAGATTCCAGTCCTGCTGTTGCCAGAGTAACGAATGACCGGTGACATCATGCAATTAGTATTTTTTCTCTCCTTATGCCTTTTCTCTAATGTGGAATAGGTGTGAATCATACTAAATAAGAGAAAATGTCTAGTCAATGAAATACAGGAAATATGATAAAATGAATAATGTGAATATAATTTGAATTTAATTTGAATAACAGGAAGAGTAATTTACTGAATTGTAATTCAAATAAATCAACGTAATGCATTCTAGCAAATTAATTCTCTCTTTAAACCTTCAAACTAAAGGCTTTGTTGGTTCTTTTTCCACAAACGTTGCTATTCAGATAGAAATGACTATTTCTTTGAAATTCAGTGCATTCAAATTCAAATGACAATTCTTCAATTGTCAATGGCACACTACTATGTTTGTTGTTTGAAGCTGTTGACAGAATTCATTACGTTTTTTTTGTTTGTTTATGAATTAATAGCAACTTAGCAAAAATGCTAAAATAATTTATTTAAAATTTTTTTTTTTTGTCTTTCTCTATGAGGTCATTGCTCCTGATATAACACGTGAGGAACCATCAAAAAATGGCTACAGACTTATTACCTTTGCACAGGCTCTCATTTTTCTGTTCATAACACTTAACAAGAATCCTGGGGAGTGCCTGAAAACATATAAAACACTTCCACAGACGTTCACAATCCACCTGAGAGCCCCTCACTGGGTAGAGTGGATGTGTCATGTTCCCCTGCCTCTGCTTTACAAGGGAACGGTTTGTTTCAGCCAGGTGGAGGTCAGAGACTATTGCATCAGCTTGGTAAAAACACAAGCTCATAAGTGAATAAATGAGTCTGATGAGTGAAATAAAAGATGATTGCAGAACTGAAAGCACCACCCGTCTGGAGGGGCTTCCAAAAGCAGCTGCTCGGATTGGCCGGTCTGCTTCATTACTGTAATTATTTTCCCTCAAGTTTTGAAGACCTGAGGATTTTCGACATGTAGAGAGAGAAGGGCCAAACAAAGATTTGGCTTATTTTAGGACCTCTTTCAGAAAGCAAACAGCGCCGCCATCATGCTTTCCTGGAGTCTATCCATCTTTCCTGCAAGGAGACCGACACGACAGCCCCCCCAGCCCCCAAAAAAAGCCTGGTTGCGGGACATGGCGGGTAAACAAACCTGCTCAGGGGGGCCATTCTTTGCCCGGCACCTGCCACTATTACTGGAGAGCAGGTGCAACTGTGTTCATTA
The DNA here is from genome assembly GCF_018340385.1 of Cyprinus carpio. Classification (NCBI taxonomy): domain Eukaryota; kingdom Metazoa; phylum Chordata; class Actinopteri; order Cypriniformes; family Cyprinidae; genus Cyprinus; species Cyprinus carpio. Next base: position 16,809,475 of record NC_056610.1, read on the forward strand.
AGATACACATCAGGACACAGAAGTCCTTAAGAGCCGGTCGGGGGCACATTTTGCGAGGCTGCCTTGCAAACACAACATAGCAACAAGGTGAGCGAAGTAATTTCAGCTTGAATAATGGGGGGCGTCTCATGAGCCTGACAGACGTGTGCGGTGAAAGCAATTTCACAGCACCTCTTCGTCGCTGTTCGTGTGATCTATTCGAGGTGTTCGCCGACACCACGGTCAATATGACAGACACCGGTGGTTCGGGTCTGATAAGGTAGCCTGAAAGAGCATGGCTTGGGTGCTGCACGTGCGTCTGTCAACCACGGTTCCTTAAGAGACAAGGGGCATTCAGAAAGGTCAGAAAAATAGATGACATCAGCTTACCGCAACAGATGTTTTTGGATAAAGTGCAGCAGTGCTTCGACGTGTCTCATTTTAAAGGCATTTGCTTAAAATTCGGCTATATTAGGTGATATGACAGGCGTCTAATCCCACAGGAACCAGTGCTACAATAATTAGGACACGGTAAACATGTTGGTAGCATTGGACAACACGCAGTCGCCCATCTTAAACACATAGTGGCGTAAAGAATGATGGCTAACTCTTTATCTTCCCTGGGCTTCTGTAACAGCATATGTTTGTAAGTAATTAAAAGAAGTTCCCAAGTGGTTACTATGTCATATTGAAATACAATATGGTGAGCAAATTACCTTTCCACAGCAGTTTATGCAAAGCTAGACACAGGAGACCGCTTTGCTTCTCCTTGCTGCCGAATGGAGGGATGTGCAAAGACAATCTCCTGCTCTATTGATGTATTGACTTCTAATTAGTTTGTCAGGAGCTGTACCTTTTAAGAGCATGGGAATAATTGATGATGTCTTACATAGCAAAATAAGGAAAGCGAGAAAAATTTCGTATTTCATCAAGTCTAAACAAGGGGAGGCGGGGCTTATGAAATATGCAGTGTTGGTTTGAAATATTCATTTCTAAGCTACAGAATTGTGATGCCTGGAGCTGCAATAGTTGCACATTCAGGTTTCATTGTTGATGTCAGCACTTGAGGCGTACTGTGTGTGTAAAACACACACATACACACTCATTGCTTGCCTAATATTTCCCCCTGACTGCTGTTGAGAGGAGACCCTCTAACAGTTGGGCCTATCACTGTGTTTTAAAGCATCATTATACTGCTCGTTGCTGGATATCATCGACTACATAGGCCTTAAGTTAGCCGACCGCAGCAGTTCGAGAGTGTGAGCGCTTGCTCTCGATCTCCACAGCCCAGACTTCCAGTGTCATTAAGCCCATTACATGCCCTATGAGATTCTTCACTGCTTCTGCAGCTCAAAGTGATGACTCCTCAAGCAGGAGCGTGAAATATCTGATGCAGAAATTAGACTGGAGCTTCAGCAAATGCGTTAAAAGAATTGGCTGTTAAACAAGTTACATCCTCTGGAAGAATTTATGCATAACGTAGTATACCGAAGCACAAGGTTTGCTTGTCAGTTGACACCCCGGTATTTGCATTTACTTACACGCTGTCCGTTTTTGGGTATCAACAAGAATTGAGGAACTATAATGAATAATATCTGTGTTTTGCAGTTTCGGTTATTGTAGCAATCTTATTATGAAAAACGTACCATGTATTTATCTATTCATTCTGCCGTTTTCTCCAACTCTGTGATGTTATTGTTTATGCCAAGGAAATCAAGATTGGATTCAGTCAGTTCCAAGAATACTAAACAGCCTGTGCAGATGTTTCTGTGTCTTTCATTTCCATTCCACGATTGTTATTCTAATCATTTCCTAATTAATCCACAGCCATGCACCATGCTTAATAATATCTCTTGGTCTCCACAATAGATTTGGATTTCTCTTACCTTCCCAGGGTTTGGACTCCATATATATCTCAGACTGAAGATACAGAGGGCCAATATCAGGAATACCACACTCAGGATGATGGCGGCACACTGGTAAGCACGATACCTGGCCTTTCTTTCCTTCTCTTTCCCCAGCTCAACCTATAAAAACCAGACACGTTATTGTAAATTTGTATATTTATATGGTGTGATTTAATGTAAAGGTTTCTCACACTGAATATATTGTGCACCACAATGCTCAGCTAAGAAAGAAATAATCACACAGGCAATTTGAATTCTTCCGAGATCAGAACAAAAGGTCACATTTATTAAAATTGTCCCAAATTAAAAGTTCGTCAGTTCGATTAAATTCCCGGAGCTTATGGCCGCAAATTAATAAAGAAAGGCTTTTGTTCCGGCTGAGTTCCAGGAGGGAGAGTCTAAAAGCTTACTATTCACAGTGGTGTGCTCCACTATCTCTCAGGACATGGCCAATCAGAATTATGAAATATGGAGGAACAAGCTTCAATTAGCCGACGTCTCTTGCCGAAACAGAAGCTTAAAGAACAGAAATAGCAGCAGTGACTGCTGGATATTTAGAGCTTATAGCCCAGGCCTCTAAAAATGTGTATGGTTTTATGCTTTGATTTAAATATTGAATAATGCAATTTATTGCATTATAATAATAATGTTAAAATGTTGCTGTGAGGTGTCATTTAAATGAATTGAATCTTTAAATATACCAAAAAACTAAAAGGGTCACACTAACCTATTGAATTTCAGAGGTTCCATATTTAACACTGTATGTACTGTACTTTAAAATGCAAGTTTAAAAAACTCACATTAACCATTAGAGTCGGCAAGTGTTGTTTACAAGTTATCAGGATATTATTAATATTATCACTTCTGATATATATATATATATATAAATGTTGCTGTATATTATTAGCATTATGTTAAACTGCAAACGTCTAGCAAAATTTGTCAAAATATACTTAAAGGGATACTCCACCCCAAAATGAAAATTTTGTCATTAATCACTTACCCCCATGTCGTTCCAAACCCGTAAAAGCTCAGTTCGTCTTCAGAACACAATTTAACATATTTTGGATGAAAACCGGGAGGCCTGTGACTGTCCCATAGACTACCACGTACATAACAGTGCCAAGATCCATAAAAAGGTATGAAGGTCATCATCAGAATACTCCATCTGCCATCAGACATGCATTCTGGGTTATATGAAGGTACAGGAACACTTTTTGTAAGCAAAGAAAACAAAAATAACGACTTTATTCAACAATTTCTTTGTCAACAGTCTCCTCTGTGTCTCTCCATATCACCGTATGCTGTGTATGCTCTTCTGTGTCATCCGCGCCACAAAGATGCGCTGTTTTCTTTCAAATCAAAGCTAAATACACATAGAAACAGCATATCATTGTGGCGCGGATGACACAGAAGAGCATACCCAGCATATGGTGATAATGACACAGAGGAGACTGTTGACAAAGGAATTGTTGAATAAAGTCGTTATTTTTGTTTTCTTCGCGTACAAAAAGTGTTCCCGTCGCTTCATAAAACCCAGATTGCACGTCTGATGGCAGATGGAGTATTCTGAAGATGACTTTCATACCTTTTATGGACCTTGACACTGTTATTTATTTGGCAGACGAACGGAGCTTTTACAGGTTTGAAACGAGATGGGGGTTAATGATTAATTACAAAATTTTCATTTTGGGGTGGAGTATCCCTTTAAGCACTGTATGTTCTGCTCCAGTTTCAGAGTTATGTCTTTGAAATTTTTTCTGCTTTGCCAAGATATCTGGCTGGACCAAAGTCGACACAGTTTTTTTGTGATTACTTTGGTGTGGTTTGTAGAAGGGAAAGAGGCACCATAATTTCTTTCACTTTGTGACAGAATAAACAACAAAATGCGGCAGACTTTATGCAAAATTGTTAAAATGTGGCTTGCGAGACAACGTCTGATTTATAGAGCAGCCTGCAGCTCTGAATAATTTTATTTGTGACAAAAATTGTGACAGGGTGATAAAAAACATTCGGGGCTTAAGTCCCAGAAGCCCACCCCTAATGCCGCCCTTGGTGGAGACTTCTGCAATTGTACTTTATCTCACAGTTTAAGACACAGGAATCAGACAATGTCATTGAGGGTTTTATTTTTCTGAACAATTTATTCAACTAATATATATATATTCTTGAAAAGTATAAATGCTCTGAATAAGACAGTTTCACATCGAGTGTGTCATGAACGTCCTGTTAAAAACATCAAGGCATAAGCCCTCTTGCTATGCATGACGGGAAACAGGAGGACAAACAATTAGAGAAGCCTGAAATTCCCCTAGAGAAGAATTTCCCCTTGCAAGAAGCAAAAATGTGAATAGAGATGGAGCTGAAATCCAGAGGTTGCATAAGCAGTGGAAACTTGACTGGAGGACAACGTTCCATCTGCTCGGAATACAAATGGCTCTGAAAATATACCGACGGCTGCCAGCAAAACAGTATTAAACCGGTTTAAGGTTAAGAATCAGCAAGGCAATTCTGCTGTAGCGGGATTGAGTCTGAGTCTACGGTGATGAAGGGAGCCGAGGGCCCCCTGCTGATGAGAGAGAGTGAGGACGGGCAAAGAGGAGAAAGAGAGAGGCAGAGCTGGAGGGAGGGTGCAAGAAAAGAGAAGGGGAGATGAGAGAGGAAAGGAAAAAAAGTTGAAAGAAAGGTAGAGGGAGAGAGAGAATTAGAAAAAAGGAGAAAAAAAAACAGACGCTGTAGACAGTTGTCCTAAGACAATTTTCATCTGAACGGTCAAAAACAGTCTCCCTGTAATGTCTGTTATTTCACATCATTGATGCCGATGGAGATATTTCTTCTTAAAAGAAATTGCACACTGTTGTACAATTGCTTAAATCTATATCTACCATCACCGGCTCTATGCTAGTCTGAAATGGTATATTAATAATTCTGTGTTGTTACTGTACATTATTTTTTTAAAAGAAATCCACCGACTTGATTTTCAGCAGAGAAGACATATGATTGTATATACAATGCTGAGAAAATGATCTTGATTACTTAATTGTAAATCATGGGGAATAATTTGCACAGTAGTAAACGTCTAGCCATACAGCCATGCAGCGCGATGCTCAGCTGGAAAAAAGGCACAGAGTGCAAGAAAGCAACTCAGAAAACTAAACACTCAAAAAGCCTTGCAGTCAGATATAATTAACATTTTACCCTACCTGACATTCACATATCACAACCTTTGAAAAGAGCGATTTAACACAAATTAAAAATCAATTGGAGATCTTCCACTTATCGAATCCTCTTTACTGAACCTTTTTAGAATAACATAAAAAAAGAAAATATAATTTAGTTAATTATTTTATATTTATACATTACAGAGAGAATCATCATTCATCTGAATATTGATTTTCTTTGAGACTTTTCTCCCCCTCATTTAGATTTATGAGTTTTAACTTTCTAATTTTGTATAAAAAATACTCACATCTTTGCAAAGCACTTGTTGACTGCTGAAGTATGAGTTACTTTCCATAATTGTAGCTGGAGCAACCTTCTTCCACCCAGAAGTACCTCTCACTGGAATCCAAAGAGCCAAACTTTCTTTCTACTGGTAATTTGGGAATCTGATCAAGAGGGAGGGTTCCTCCTTCAGATGGGATGGAATAACTTTAACTACTGTGGTTCTTTTTGTACACAAAGCAGATGTCCTCACATTCATCTATGAATGGAGATAATACTACTATGAGCATTATTAGTCGCTCAGATTAATTCCATGTTTCTGCTTTCAAGGTGGCACAACATTTAGTCATGTACAGCCTAAAGTTACTGTTATTCAGCTATACCTACTTGGCCATATTAGTAGGCAACACAATCACATCTGGAAACGTCTATGAGGGTTTCAGGTTTACAAAAACAGAGTTAAAGTCGGCAGGACAATGCACTCTGCTTTTTTTGGCTTTTTGTAGCAAGCAACTTTGGACTTCGTAAGCCCACATTTTGAATTTAAAACCATATTTATTAATTAATTCTAAAACAGCGTACTTATCAAAAGCAAGCACAAGTATCAAAAGCATCAAGTTTTTCCATGATATGAATGTTGACTAAACAAATCTGTGAAAAAAGTTTGCACAGTTTGATAGCGGTTCTTTCATAGAGCTGCCTCTCTAAGGTCTGCACTTGCAGACTGTGGATAATGGATAAAAGCTGTGATATTTATAACCTATAGCTTCTGTTAAAACTCTTCTCTTTCAGCAAAGGTAGAAACTGGAGTTGACCTTAAGATGTGAGTCGAGATTTGAGGTGCTTGCATACCTTATATTATTAGAAGTTTGACCCAAAACATTTGGAGAAATTTGACCCTGACTTGAAAAATAAGACATGAAGAGTCTTAATATTTCTTTTACTTGAATATTTTACAAGACCATCTCACAGTTGAATGTTGAATGTTGAAAGTTTGCAGTGGTCCATGCCGGAAATTACGAGAAATTTTGTAGGACTCTGTATGGTGCTCAATCAATAAAATGGTGAGAAACTAGTGTTTTAGGCTAATATTTGAACAGCCAGTTTTTTTTTGTAACCAGCTTGACTAAATCTTTACAGTCGCACTGGCATTTTCATTTTGCATAACTCATCTGTAAATCTGTTTCAACAGAAGAGTGGAGCTCCCATCGAGAGGCATTCCAACCCAGCAGCACTCAGGACAGCAGAGGAAGGCTTTCTGAGCCATAAAAATAAAACATAAACAACACTTCGGAGAACTGGGATGACATTAGAAGGCCAAAGAAAACAATGCGAAACACTCAGCCAGTACAGAAGATCAGATCAAGGAGATACAGTAGGGAGAGCTACCAGTTATTACCTACTACAAAGAAAGAGGGTGATTAACTTATTTGTCGTTTCCATTCAGACAAATAAGGCATGGCTGTGAACACTTTCTTTTCACCTAAGTTTTCACCGTGATGCACATTAATAATATTTTTCAGATTTATCAAGCTTATCATCGCTATTTCCACTGTTGCTTCATGCACTGTTATGTGAACCGCAAGCTTGTGTTGTTAATTAATGGGAACACAGACACAACCACGCTGTTTCTGAGAAATCATCAGCAACTCGCCATCTGCAAACGCATGTTTGTCGATGTCACACATTGTTATGCTTCTCGAGAAAGTAGTTAAGAACGCTAACTTAAGTTCCTCTTTGAACTCTGTTAATTTCAGATTTTTCTCCATGAAAAAAACAAAACTGTTTACTTAAACTTGAATCGTCGCTTTCCATGTCTGATTGTGAAGGGAGTTTTGTTTGCTCATGATGAAGCTTTGCTCTCCTACTCAACAACGTGCAGCACAAGAACCTCCTCTTCTCATCTTCTCTTTTCTATTGCCAAGGCTGCTTCTGTCAAAGATTCACAAAAGACACCCACTCACACTACCAATGGAGAGCACAACGAGAGCCTGCTGTTTCTAAAGGACTTGGCTGATGTCACCTGCTCATGTGATGAAGGGCATGGAAAGGAGGATGAAGAGCTCATCTCTAGCCAACAAAAGTGAAACTATTCACCGCAGAATTCATTTTGCTGTGTTCCTCTACCGTATGCAGGACAGAAAATAAGCATATTTCAATCTCTTATGTGACCATGAATCTTACAAGCAGTGCTAGAAAATGATAAAATGGCTTTTCGGTTGGCCAATTTAGCACACACAAGGTTGAATATTACAATTTTACTTCAGATGAGAGCAATGATAAAGCAAGATTAACAAGCATCCTTCACTAACCTAATAAAATAAAGGCATTCAGATGGAGACAGGGTCTGAAATAATTGCCATTAAAGTCTAATTGGCATTAAAGCACAATGATGTTATTAAGAGAGCTCTATGAATCACGTTTCTCCATTAGATTCCTTGATGCTTAAGATGAAATGTAAGTTTGAAAGATGAGTACAGGTACAGTCTGCATGGCCCCAAGGTCTGCTAATTGTATTAGATTTCTTAGAGCAAGCAAATTGAGTCAATAAATATTTGAGGGATAACACTGATTCAGTCTCAGCGGAGAACCTTTGAACCGGCATGCTGGAAAACGAATAAATAGAGTCAAGGATTACAGTGTTGCAAATCTCAAAGTTAGCGCAATCGTCTCCCGCTCTATACCTTCAGGGGAAGAAAGCTGTGCGCTGTGGGATTTTTGCAATTTCTTGCATGGTGGAACAGGTGTATTTACTTTGGTAATTGTATTCCTTTTCCCAATTCATAATGTGATTAAATATTAATGCCATTCAGAGCACCAGAAAAAGCAGATCTCAGAAATTATCTAGGCAGCCATAATGCAAAACCGTTTTCTCCCACTTCCTAAGTCTTTGTTATTGTATGAAAGTGCACTGCACCAATCTGGATAGCAACTCTTTCCACTTTCATATAGGTTTACAAAGGTGGTCTATCACATAAAATGGAAAGGAAATAACAGTCTTGACATTTTATATCCAAGGGCCCTCAGAGTGCAATCACAAACTATTTTACTTTAAATGTTTTACTAAATCCAATTGACATGTTTTCCCCAAACGTGCCTTAATAAAAGGCAAATGCCATTGCAAATCAATAGGAGTGTTAATTATATTTGTACAAACAGAAAATACAGTACAGAGACTATGGGTCAATTGTAATATATTCTCATGGCTAGATTAGCCCAGAAACTGAATGATTAATTAAATCATTTTAATGCAGGCAGTTGAGCATTAAAATCTTTTTTTTTTTTTTTTTTTTTTTTTAAAGAGTATTAACTTTTACTGCAACACATCCTTAATTTAATGTGACCTGAGAATGAGTAAAGGGGTAATTTTGGTCGTTTTAATTAGGGATATAGTTCAAAATAGAATAATGACTTTATTGAGTTTTATCTCACCTGCCTCTCTACTTTATGCCGAGAGAACTTCACACTGCCTAACTATTAGTACAGCGCGTTCCCAGTCTCTATGCAGATTGCACCTTTATTTTAAGATTAATAAGTTGGTTTGGACACTAACACTAACGAATTAAACATAATTTTATCATTTTAAACTGCTCTACATAGTCATTACAACTCAAATAGACAAAAGTGGAAATAAGGGTCTGTTCAGATGCAAAACCTCTACCAGGCTCCTATATTTATGTTTATTTAATTGCATAAAAGTGAAATATCTACAGTATACTGTTTTGTTTTGTTTGGTTTTTTTGGACCGTTTACCCAAAAGCTTGTAAATTTTTTTTTTTTTGCCCTTGAAGTACATTATGTTGTTAAAGGTTAAACAAAATATATTGTCAACATTAATACATTAAATAAGAACATAAAATTTTCAAGTATATGTGTTTTTTTTAATGATATTTGTGCATTGGAATTAAATAGTATTTTGTTTTCATAACTCATAATCGCAGCATTTATTTTTATGTTGATGAAAAGACTTACTTGAAGTCTTTGAATTAGCAGTCATATTTTGCATGCTGCACCACACTGATGAGAGTCTAAATATTAAATATGTCTTTTCTACATGACCAGTGTCCAGAGGTCACAGCAAATGTCCAAGCCCTTGTAGTTATGGCTCCTCATGCTGAGCGCTGCGGGATCCAGGAAGAAATCCAAACTCTCACTGCCTTCACTATCGACACCCCACCCTGCCCTTAGGCCAGGCACCAGATTTTTCATGTCAGCTGGCACACACCTTCGTCTCATAAGTAGGTGTTTGACTTTCACAAGTCTCTCTCTATCCTGGCAAAAGGATTCTTTGCCAAGGTTGCCATATCCTTGGGCTGTGTGGATGTCAGTTAAACATGCAGATTTCCTCTGCTTCACATAGTAAGAATTCCCAATGGGCTTCTATCAATGCTTCTGAATGTTTAATACAAGTTTTAACTTGTTTTAGAGCAGAAAATATCCTCCTAATTACTTCAATTTACATAATTACTCCTCTGGTAAAGAGTCATATTAAAATAATTGTGAAAAGGCAATTTCATATGTAAATGTATCTTAAACGATGAGAAATGCTATTGATAGTTTTCCACTTATGACGAACGAACATTTGGAGTTAACAAAACTACTGTAACACCTTCAGCACAAAAAAAAAAAAAAAAAAAAAAAAAAAAACTGTTAATAAGTTTCCCTCATATAGTAATCTGAATATTAGCTCTTTAATTAACTGTATTTTAAAAAATGATATGTTAAATATATGGCTTAGGCTGCACTTAACAGTCATAAATGGTTTAACGAGCTTCAGGCTTTACTTATTTGTAAGTGTCAAAAAGACACAACTGCCAGGAAAAGAGAGATTTCCTAAAACATCCAAGTTGTACTGCAAGGCATTACTATTAGGGTGACTAAAAATGCTGTTCGCTAGGTTGGAAAAGAGGAGCGTTTTTTTGTGGTGACATTTTCTGAAACTGAAATCCTAAGATGAGGACAAGTTTTTTCTAAAATACAGGTCCTTCTCAAAAAATTAGCATATTGTGAGAAAAGTTCATTATTTTCCATAATGTAATGATAAAAATTAAACTTTCATATATTTTAGATTCATTGCACACCAACTGAAATATTTCAGGTCTTTTATTGTTTTAATACTGATGATTTTGGCATACAGCTCATGAAAACCCCAAAATTCCTATCTCAAAAAATTAGCATATTTCATCCGACCAATAAAAGAAAAGTGTTTTTAATACAAAAAAAAGTCAACCTTCAAATAATTATGTTCAGTTATGCACTCAATACTTGGTCGGGAATCCTTTTGCAGAAATGACTGCTTCAGTGCGGCGTGGCATGGAGGCAATCAGCCTGTGGCACTGCTGAGGTGTTATGGAGGCCCAGGATGCTTCGATAGCGGCCTTAAGCTCATCCAGAGTGTTGGGTCTTGCGTCTCTCAACTTTCTCTTCACAATATCCCACAGATTCTCTATGGGATTCAGGTCAGGAGAGTTGGCAGGCCAATTGAGCACAGTAATACCATGGTCATTAAACCATTTACCAGTGGTTTTGGCACTGTGAGCAGGTGCCAGGTCGTGCTGAAAAACGAAATCTTCATCTCCATAAAGCTTTTCAGCAGATGGAAGCATGAAGTGCTCCAAAATCTCCTGATAGCTAGCTGCATTGACCCTGCCCTTGATAAAACACAGTGGACCAACACCAGCAGCTGACATGGCACCCCAGACCATCACTGACTGTGGGTACTTGACACTGGACTTCAGGCATTTTGGCATTTCCTTCTCCCCAGTCTTCCTCCAGACTCTGGCACCTTGATTTCCGAATGACATGCAAAATTTGCTTTCATCCGAAAAAAGTACTTTGGACCACTGAGCAACAGTCCAGTGCTGCTTCTCTGTAGCCCAGGTCAGGCGCTTCTGCCGCTGTTTCTGGTTCAAAAGCACACGCCTGTGCACGGTGGCTCTGGATGTTTCTACTCCAGACTCAGTCCACTGCTTCCGCAGGTCCCCCAAGGTCTGGAATCGGTCCTTCTCCACAATCTTCCTCAGGGTCCGGTCACCTCTTCTCGTTGTGCAGCGTTTTTTTGCCACACTTTTTCCTTCCCACAGACTTCCCACTGAGGTGCCTTGATACAGCACTCTGGGAACAGCCTATTCGTTCAGAAATTTCTTTCTGTGTCTTACCCTCTCGCTTGAGGGTGTCAATGATGGCCTTCTGGACAGCAGTCAGGTCGGCAGTCTTACCCATGATTGCGGTTTTGAGTAATGAACCAGGCTGGGAGTTTTTAAAAGCCTCAGGAATCTTTTGCAGGTGTTTAGAGTTAATTAGTTGATTCAGATGATTAGGTTAATAGCTCGTTTAAAGAACCTTTTCATGATATGCTAATTTTTTGAGATAGGAATTTTGGGTTTTCATGAGCTGTATGCCAAAATCATCAGTATTAAAACAATAAAAGACCTGAAATATTTCAGTTGGTGTGCAATGAATCTAAAATATATGAAAGTTTAATTTTTATCATTACATTATGGAAAATAATGAACTTTTATCACAATATGCTAATTCTTTGAGAAGGACCTGTATATAAAACAAAAACATATTAAGGTATATATGTAAATTTGATCATATAGTTATAAAAGTATATTTTTCTAGCTAAATATGCAGTAATTATCACAGCTATATACATATTGTTTCATTAAATGTTTTTTATGTACAGTTCTGTGACATTACAGTGGCGCAGAATCACACACTTTATGAATATACAGTATATGAACATAGAAATCATCAATAACTTATTGACTAACAATGAGCTTTTTGAAACAGGTAGAACATGTGGACTGAGGAATTTACTCTAACTTGCCTGGTTGCTTATGATTTTAAACTCTTTGTTCTGGATTTCATTTTCATATTTTATCAGACATTTGTGCCAAAGGACCCTTAACGTTTCTTGTGCCATTCATTCTTATTAAGAAAAGAAAAGAAAGTTGAAAAAACATTTCAACTTAACAGAGAGAGAAAATAGCATCATATCAACACCTTTTAAAACAAACACAAATTGAGCCTACAAGAAACTAAGTAAAATGAGTTCATGAAAACACTCTTCTTTTATCAGGTTAGCTGTAAGGCCCCGATGATCTGATGTGTGTAGTCAACCACATCTGTGGTGTAAATCACAGCGGATGCCATCTTATCTTACTTACGTTGTATTTAAGAAGTCACAAATACACCACTGGAGGCTGCAGAATTAACACCTGCATGAACAAAACAAACACGATTTAGAACCAGTTATTTACCTAACATACCAGAAGAAAAACAGCATTATTTTATGACAAAACTTATGACTTTGCCGTTAGCAAACTCATGCAAGCAGTACATGTTTGAATACAGTTTGCAACATTTCCCCATCATTTCCTGTGCTCTCTCTGTCTCTCTGCAGCATTGTGAATGAAAATGGAAAAGGCCATTTTAAATAAATAAAGAAGTATTTGATGCAGACGCACAAAGCATAATAATCACAATATGGTAATAAAAGTTTTCCTAAGCTATGTGTGCTCATGTGCTTTTCTGCTCAAGAACAAAGTAATCTGCAGTCTTTTAAATAAAATATTTTTCAGACCCATGTGAAAAGGGCATCTTCTTTTGAAATATCTCGAAATACAACAGACACAGACTTGTGAAAAAATGTCAAATTCAAATATTTTTACTTTTGACTTTAACCCGAGATCAACCCGTTTTTTTTAAAAAAAAACCAGAAGTTCTTCAGTGAACAAATGGTTCAAATAATTCAATCACGTGCACACAAAAGATAGCTGAAGTCCCTGCCCTTGATCTCAAGTTATCATCTCTATCATTGCGAAAGCAATCACGACCTCAACATGAACGAAGTCTGCTGTCTGTGAACGTGAAAATATCAGAACAGATGTTTTAGAAGCACTTGAATATAAAATCATTAAAAAGAAGAAGAAGAATTGGGCACTGCATTTATGACTATAGGCTGAACTGCAACAAAATACTTCAAGTTTTTATGAAATGGTATAAAACCAAATATGCTGTATGTATTAGTTGGTTTTGAACTTTGAAGTATTGAATTAAACTAGTATTGTATCTCAGATGGCAGATAAAGCACGATCTTGTCACGATTCGGATTAAAAGACAGAAACATATCAGGTTTACATTATCTTATTGCAGAAGAGTGTAAGACTTGTCAATGGTTCATCAGGTTGCTCACCAGCTAATTCTCAAGAAAAAAAAAAAAACTTTGCAGATAATTATGCAAATAATAAACTTTGCAGATTGTTGCAGATAATTCTGTGTACTTGTATCGCAAAAATTCTGGCCGATCATTAAATCACAACCTTTGCCTAGCCTTTTGTAATAAATTTTCTTAGGTGAGATTGCGATGCTAAGATCTTCATTTTTATTTTGCTGACTGCAGTGGATTTCGTAATTGAGTCTTTTAAAGTGAGTTACCCAGAGCCAAAGTGAGGGCTGCACTTTGCAGTTTGAGACACTCCTGACAGGACTATACAGGACTTAAATGAAATATTCTTATTTTTCTCAGTCATTTCTGTGCATGCAGAAATCGCAAACGGTTAGTAATTGCATCCAATTCTGATATTTTCTGTCACAAACACAATAGATCTCCTCACCATTCAATGAAAAGATGCAGCAATCAGCTTTGTGCAGATGGATAAAATGAAACGAGGAATAGAAAACAAATCATGTATAACAAACATAATTTGCATTGCACTGGGTGTATAATACTTTTCAAAAGCAACATAATGTATTCACCTGCACTGCATCCAGCCGAATATCTTTTGTTTTATAGCAAGCCTTATAATTCTTCTCTGCCTTGGCAGTAACACCAGGTTTGAGTGCATGCTCAGATTCATCATCATTCATCTATCTAAAAAAATGATGGACGTACAGTATTTGTAGAACAGACTTATTTACATTTATTATGTGGACGTCAGTCAAAGTGAAGAATAGACATTAGTTTGCCTGAAATGAATTCAATTTGTTTTCTGGTTATCAATGCAACCAGAATAGCTTGCAAAGGTGTAAAAGTCTTTTTTGTTGTTAGGAAGAGTGAAGTTTAATTTACCAGCCTCATTTAAAATGTATTGAAGTATGGAGACATTCTGCAAGACAGTCGCTTTGTGAATCACTGACAGAGAATGTACATGTTTGTAGTATTTTGGGAAAATTTGACATTTTCTTTTATGATTTCCCATACCTGTTCGATAGGCATGGGGTGATAAAATTCCAGGTAATTATAGGCAATCAGATGGTATTCATTGTGAAGTGGCAATTTTGGACCAATAAGATTTCTTAGTGGGCAGGGCTATAGTGTGATGGCGCAGAAATACAACCTGGTCACAGTATAGTTGATGTACTGTTAGTATGTCATTCTATTTTGAAAAGGAATCTGTTCGTGCTGCTAAAAATGAACATTCTGCAAGGAAAACTTTTGTATTGCAGCAGCGCATCATGCATCATAGCTTGAACAAGGTGAACAGTTATCAGCGCTTGAATAAAACTCACCCAGGATGCTGACAATTTCCCACTCGGTTTTCCATGCACCATTATCTCTCTGCATGTGGGAAGAGACGGATCATACAAAATGTGAAATGAACTTCTCCTCTGTCTTGCACTTGACTGCAGCATCTTCCAGGAGATGGATCATGTGAGCTCCACTGTCTGTCACTTTCAATGGTCGCCACATTGCATAAACTTCTGAAGTTGCTGTTGTCCATGTCACCAGAAATCACGTCCTGCATTGAAAATGAATGAGTTTGCTGGCTGCACATCTGTATGAACCCCCCTTTAAAACAATAACTCAGCTAACAACTCTATATTGATGAAATAATTTAACATCTCTGTATTAATAAAAGAATGGGGAAAATGCATGAAATACAGTCTTGAAAATGGAAAGATTGTGCTGTTTCACACAGTCCCAAATTATGATTTGTCATATTTTATTCCAATTCATCAAGTGGGGTAGACAATGCTGGGCTGAGGTGCTGCCAAGTCCTTGAGAACTCATTTATTTGATGGCTTTGCTATTTGATTGCCCTTGTGTAACTTCCTAACCTAATTTACATAACACACTACATTAGTCTTGGACACAGGCACAGGCACTGAGTAGGTGCACAATTAGCCATGTATCAGTCCATTCTAAGGTCTATTTCAGCTAATCACTCTCAGTATTTCGTGAGAGAGGGAGAACCATTATGTTTACATGCTGTAATAGACCACCATGGTGTTTGCTCTTGATTTGAGAAGATATCTAAAACATATGGACAAATTACTGCTACAGACAGTTAACACAGATAAACGCCTTTTCCTGCAACATAATGGAAGTATAATCACGATATAATGACACAATCCACAAACTGGCAAATATAAGCTCCGTTTTTCTATCTTATATGATTATTTGCCTTTTTAAAATAATAATAAAATTAATAAAAAATAAAATAATAATAAAATAAATAAACTTTCCAATAGTGCTGTCAAATGATTAATTGCGATTAATGGCATCAAATATAAAGTTTTTGTTTACATAATATATGTGTGTGTAATGTGCATATTTATTATGTATATATAAATATGCATGCATGAATATATTTTTAAAAAATTGTTTATATATTTTAAATATTTATATTTGATATCAATTATATGAATATAAAAATATACATGGAAATATTTTCAAAATGCACAGCACACACACATATATTATGTAAAAAAAAAAAAAAAAAAAAACTTTTATTTTGGATGAGATTAATCACGATTAATTGTTTGACAGCACTACTTTCCAAAAAGGTATAATTCATTAAAATTATCTTGTGTATTGCAGAATAATACAATTAAAATGAAATTAGCTTATTTATTACAAAATAATAAAATGAAAATAAAATTAGTTTATGAATTACAAAATGATTTTGGCTGCTGTGGTTGTCAGTACAACCACAAAAAAATACAGAAAAAGTGTAAACATTTTTCTAGAACAAAACTGTAATTTTTTTATAAAGCTTTTTCACATGTTGAAGTGTTCCTGTGGCTCAGTGGTAGAGCATTGCGTTAGCAGCACAAAAGGTCATAAGTTTAATTCCCAGGGAACACACATACTGGGAAGAAATTGTGTAGCCTGAATGCACTGTAAGTTGCTTTGGATAAAAGCGTCTGCTAAATGCATTAATGTAAATGTATACTATATATTCATACACAGAAGAGTCATTCACGCAAACACAAAACTCCATCATAGAAAAGCACAAGATAATGCAATGAACATTCATTAAACAACAGAAGATGTAACGTAAAACTCTAATGTACATAACGGATAACAAAAACTATTAAGAAACATAATTATTTAAACAAAATACCTTCAAATGTGAAGTGTCACACTGGGAATTCTAGGAAATCAGTTTACAGTTTTAACTGTAAAATATACATTGATTTGTTCTTTTTTACTTCTTAAAACAGTATGATTTTTTTTTTTTTTTACTGTAAAATTACATGAAATGTCTGGTTAGATCTTTTATAGCTTTTTCCTGTATATACTATGGGAATTTCCTGTTAACCTATTAACTTTTTTTTTTTTAAACATTTTTTATTACGTCAAATTCTCAAACTGGGGTGTTGGTGAGATGATAAAAAGCTAGTTAATAATAATAAAAAAATAAATAAATGATTTAAAAAAAAACATTCAGATTTTTATTAACCAATATTAGAGAACTGTGAAAGAGCACATTTTGTTAAATTATTGAAATATTAACTTAAAATCTCAATGGTTTTTCAAGTAAATATTTTAGGTCAATTGAGTTCTTCTGGCAAAAAAAAGTTTATAAATCCCTGCCTTTCTTACATAATATTAACAAATTGAACCTCATAAAGTGTTATGAATATTTAATATTCATATATTAAATGACTTTTTCTAAATCGGACACATTAAAGGGGTCATATGATGTGATTTCAACTTTTCCTTTCTCTTTGGAGTGTTACAAGCTCTTGGTGCATAAAGAAGATCTGTGAAGTTGCAAAGAC